>NC_060171.1:7337865-7384811 GCF_021292245.1 Micropterus dolomieu
AAATTGATGGGAAGATGGATGGAGCCAAATACAGGACCATTCTGGAAGAAAACCTGATGGAGTCTGCAAAAGACCTGAGACTGGGACGGAGATTTGTCTTCCAACAAGACAATGATCCAAAACATAAAGCAAAATCTACACTGGAATGGTTCACAAATAAACATATCCAGGTGTTAGAATGGCCAAGTCAAAGTCCAGACCTGAATCCAATCGAGAATCTGTGGAAAGAACTGAAAACTGCTGTTCACAAACGCTCTCCATCCAACCTCACTGAGCTCGAGCTGTTTTGCAAGGAGGAATGGGCAAAAATTTCAGTCTCTCGATGTGCAAAACTGATATAGACGTACCCCAAGCGACTTACAGCTGTAATCGCAGCAAAAGGTGGCGCTACAAAGTATTAACTTAAGGGGGCTGAATAATTTTGCACGCCCAATTTTTCAGTTTTTTATTTGTTAAAAAGGTTTGAAATATCCAATAAATTTCGTTCCACTTCATGATTGTGTCCCACTTGTTGTTGGTTCTTCACAAAACACAGTTTTATATCTTTATGTTTGAAGCCTGCAATGTGGCAAAAGGTCGAAAAGTTCAAGGGGCTAGTCTGAACAACTATCACAACCCAAAGAAATCAAACACATGCTTGTATACAGGAATACTCAAGTAGCAGGTTGAACAGATTTGACAAACTGTCATCCACTTAACTTGGGAAAGGACCAATGACCAAGTCAACAAACAAAAAGGAAAAGATCTCACTTACAAAGATACTCAGTGTAAACAAGAAGAGTCAATCATTCTCATGTGACAAATAAAGCCTGACTTTAGAGGATATGCATGTGGGACTTTAAAAGATTGACCTTGTTACAAATTATCACACTCTCCAAATTATTAACATTATACAGATTTAACTCTCTTAGCATACCAAACACATATTTCAGCTGAGTGTCAAAACATAACCCAACTTAAAATAAGTTGCCTATGCCACTGTTATCTGTGGAATGCACTGCATTTAGACTTACTGAGATAATGTGCAAGAGGACCAGTCCTTCCAGTGTCTGGCTTTATGTAGAAGAGACAAACTGATGGACAATTTAGTATTTTGTGAGAAAATCATCATTGCTCAACTAAGTGCACATTAATATGTGATGTTAGATTTCATGATGTTAACTTACAATATGTTATCTTACGTTAGCTTAAATTCAATAGTGTGCCTCCAGTTTGTACACATGATGATAAGTTTTTTTTCCGAACAGTTAAGTTATTATTCATATTCAGTATATATTAGCAGCATCTGCAAATCTGCTGTTGAACTGTTTCCTGAGCTACAACCTATTTCTGTGCTCCCTCTACATTACTGTTAAAAAAGGTTTTACGCTACTATTTTGGAACAATTTTTAAAAGAAAATCTGTAACATATTTGCGTTAAATGTCTTTCAGTGTATGATGTGTGTATTACGTTGCTGGGTAACTCACTAGGTGGAGCAAGGCCCTAAAACTGCCTGGAATCTGAGGTGTTTTTTCAGGGGCTATTAGAAATCTTGCTATAAGGTACTACTACAAAAGGATATATTGTATATTACACTGACCATTAAATAACTTCAGACAAGGTTGTAAATAGAATGTTTTAAAGGTAGCTTCAGCATTGTACAATAGGAGAAACAAGCTGACTCACCAAAAGTTCAGACAGTAGCTGTTCTTATCAGGCTTTATCTGCTGCCCTGTGTGGGTCTCTGTCCAAGTACAAGGCCCACTTTGAGCCAGCCCACCGTGTGTGGGATGGGAATGTCGGAGCCATGGCTCAACACAGCCTGCTTCCAGCTTGTTCCCACCCAACCACCCATACATTACCCATCCTGCTCTGTTTTCCTCCCCACATGACAGCTCTGTGGTGAGACTGTGACCGCAGTCTCCTCCGGTGAACCCAGTCTCCAGCTCAATGATAGGACATGAGCAGCACGGCACCATCGAGTCGCCGACACAGTATGTCCACTGTATTTAAAGGCCAAAGACCTGACTCATCTTCTTCTTCAGTTCTTCTTCAGTAACAAGAGAAGCATTTTGTACTTAATTGTTGGCAGTTCTGAAATAAAGCCAAACCATAAGGAATCAGTTACATAATGAGGCACTCCTGAAACAACAAGGATATTAAACTTGGAGTACACAGCCTGACTCACTTCGTCCTAAACTCCATCACATCGATTCAAGCTGGTTTTGGCCTCTCAAAATGGTGAGTGGCTTTGCTTGTTCCTCCTGATTTCCTCAGAGTTTGAATTGTACTGTCAAACAGAAATTCATTGCTTTTGGCCGAACACTGCTAAGCCACAGTGGTGTGGTATTTTGTTTTCTGCAGACCAGTTTTTGTATTCCTTTAGTGGTTTAACCCAGAATCTGCAAGAAGCATTCTGTTTCACCGCAGAATATTATAAAAAGGACTGGAAATGTATTTTTAACCATTGATTCTGAAGTCATGGAGATCACAGACAATGAGCTTAGCGGACAATGAAATCTTGCTTTTTTGTCATTTGTCTGCAACTATGCTGCTTTAATTTGTCAGACAAAAAATGGGTGAAGAATGAGACCAACAAGTAAGGATATCTCTGGTGCTACAACGTCAAATCCAACAAAACTGTCTGTCACTCACAAGTGAAAGGTACAGTATTAATTAACTGCTCTTTTAAGAGTCGTCGAGCAAACTATCGGATGTATTTGTCAATATCAGAGTTTAATAGAGAGCTGGAGTCCTTGTTACTTCTGTCCTAGCTGCTGCTCCATTGGCTTCTGTCTTTCTTTAAAAAATGAAAAGTGTTCCCGGGGTTTATCTACCATATTCTACAATAAAGTCTTATCTTCCTGCTATTTAACTACTTACTACAAACTTAAACAACAATCAATTTGTTAGCATTCAAAAAATACTCCCAGCCGCAGATTATATGTCATCATAATTGTCTCTCCCTTATCCCACAAAATCCTTACCTTGGCAAACTAACTAGAGACAGACATTACATGAAATATCACTGGAAAACTGCAAGTGACAGGAACACGCATATAAGCACACACCAACATTTAAATCCCCCTCTACACATATGCAAAGAATAAATACTGTGCTGCAGTAAATCTGGAATGCAAACCTTTTTGATTTCCCTTACACACACAAGTTACTGAGTGGTTGTTATTTTACCCGGCATGTGACATGAGGCCGAGACAGAGGTGTCCATTGTTTGGCTTACCTACAACCGACACGTTCTCCACGGCAACCGAGTGGGGAAACCCACAGGGCCACTCAGGTTTCAGCCCAGACATGAAAAGAAATGTCCACCCCAGCAAGAAAATTAGCCAGGATCCCGTCAAAGCTGACCATCTGCTTCGGAAACTCATATTTCTGTAGCACTTGCAGCCCTCATGCACTTGGGGATGTTTAATCTGCAGTGCCTGCAGCTCCACAGAATACAATCTACCTTTAAAATGAATAGAAGGTAGAACTTTAGGTGTTAAATGGTACATTACATACATTATTACAACATAACAGAGCACTGTTTGTACCAGAAATAAATAAGTCCATGAGGATGTAAACGAAATAGTCTTTGAAACACTGACAACCTGCTGTAAACTTTGACATTTTGATAAAAACCTTCCGCTCTTCTCGCTCATGCATCGTTTCCAGTCGGGGCCACTCACAGCAGAATTACAGAGATCACTTTCAGCACAATGGTCCTTAACATGGCACTTAGTGGCACACTCTAAGTGCTCAGGACTGAATTGCTTGATTGGACAACTCATCCCCATTTGTATGGTAATCCACAGAAGAGCGCTGTAACAAGCCCGAGGCACATGTGATGGAATTTGTTGGATCTGTGTCTCGCTGTCGATGACCCTGTGCGCAATTATAGGGCCAATATAATTCATCTACACAGTAATAATCTAAGGGTGCAATTATATCAGTCATCGTTGTGTGGTATTCTATTCTACTCTTTTCTAACGGCACTGAGTGTTCCCCAAATCAACTTGCTTACTTCCAGCCACCAAGACTTCCATGGTCCTGGCACAGTATTGGTATAATTTCTCATTCGCTGTGATGTTTTCTCTTAAAATGGCCCTAGAGGAGCCATGCCAAGACTGCAGTTAAAAGACCCCTCCTCTCTCCCTTTCTCTCCTTCTCCACATCTTCTTCTTCCTGCTCTCTCCCTCTTCTCTTTCTGTTTTTATCTGTTTACTTTCCCTATTTATCCATCTGGGTATCTGTTAATCGCAGTCACTGACTCAGTCACTCGCCCCCCCCTCAAAAAAAACACGTCTTTTTTCCTCATCCATCATGAAATACATCCCTTGTTGCTCATAATTATGTAACACTGGGAGTTTCGGAGCAATTGAAGCAAACAGTAAAACAGAATCGGTGATTCCTCTAATGCACTCTTGCCTGAATCTCCAAACTCTACAAAATGGATCATTTGTTCTCTCATTGTGGCATTTGGGCTTGAACACTGCGGCACTAAAGAAGCATGCCAACATGGGATCAAACGAGTGACGTATCATGTGCATCACACATCCCTCTATTCTCAATCACTTTATTGTGAGTTCTGTTTACATCTATCGATCCCATAACACTCTGGAAGCATTTAATAAAAAGCAGGTCACCACAGCTGAAACCTGCTCTGTGACACTGGGTGTGTGTGTGTTGTGTGTGTGAGACAGAGATAGTCTCACTTTGTAACTACCTGCTAATTATACTGCACAGTAAACGTAAAATCTGTAACCACACCACCGCAGGATATCATTAACTAAAAGGATTAGAGTGTGGTTCAGGCAGGAGGGCGTCTGTGGCTTCTCCCGATTGAAAATGGACTCATCTAAATGGGATACATCAATAAAACGGTGGAATAAAGTTGCGGGCACTTAAGAGCGTCATCCTCTTTTGCTCAGTCTCAAAGTAGGAAAGAGAGTCACTGGCTGGCAGCCAGCCAATAAATTAGAAGATAAGAAATATTATTCCACTGGCACAGCAGCGGCTTGCAGCTATTTAAAACAGTGAGGTTTATTGATAATTGAATTACTTCAAGGGAAAAAAAGACAAGACAAGAATAGAATGCTTGGAGGCAGATCAATAAGGAGATATTGTAGTGGATAACACTGCAATGGGAGGCAACACAGCCAGGAAGATGCAGTGTGTGTGTGTGTGTGTGTGTTGAATGTTTATATGTAGTTACGTGTTAGTATTCAGTCTGAGGTATATTTTGGAGCAAATAGTCATTTTTCACATTTGACAGAAGGAAGAAAAATAAACTGATAAAGGAAGAGACTGACAGTTTCATGTCTTGTAACCTTGATGTTAAATGTCTTGTGTTTCAGGTGCTGAGCTGAAATAAGATGGCCTCAGACAGAATGGTGACTCCTCAGAGCAGCTCCAGACAGAGCAGCTCGCTCTCTTCATCCCCAATGAGGCAAGTAGCAGCGCAGTCTGATCGCTGTGTTTCTGAGCTAAACACAGGCCAGCTCGGAGGTATACATGGTCACAGTTGGTTCATATGAATGGGATGCATTTAAAGGCTCACTTCAAATCACTAAATCAACATGGGCCTACTTGTTTCACTTGCCCCAGGTGGTGCTAGTTGTGGTTTTATTTGATGTAGTTTTTAGATAAAAACTATCGCAGTACAGTGAAGGGGGAATTTAGATTTTTTTTGTGCTGCTCAAAGCATAAAAATGACTTTTAAACTCAAAAGCAATAGGTTTTTTTTCCCATAAAGCTGTTATTATGGGAATTTTCAATATTCCTATAAATTTGAAAACTATTCCAATGGTGAATGGTAAAGGGGTGGAATAATTGATATATTAAAAAGGAGGAGATGTATTGACAGTGTCTAGTGACACCATCTAACACCAGGATGAGAGGCTGGTACACCACTGCCCCCCCTCAAAAGTTATTCCCCACTGTGTCATCGGGCCTCTGTGCCACTCGTCAATACGAGCACCATGGCCTCGGACATAATGAGCCCAAAGCTCTGCTTAGAGCACACAGGTTTTGTTATGTTTGCTGTTGCTGGAAAAGAAGGGACATTCAGGATATAGTGATTGTTTTAGCAAATAAGACAAATGTCATTTTTTAAAAGAATTCCCTACAGCAGCTTTAAGTGGAAAAGTAACTAATGTGTCTGTACTGAAATAATGCAGTGGTTACTACGGAATTCACCATAGTTTTGAACAGTTTTTGCAATCACATGATTTGTTATTAACACAAAGATTAATACAGTATCACAGTCTTTTAGCTGTCATGTGAATATTAAAGCCACTGGTGCAGAGCTGTAAATATTCTCCATGTTAATCTGGGACTTCATTTCCATCAAGACACACACATGAAACATACACAAACACACCCAAACAGCAGACTGACAATAATAGCCATGATAGCAAGAAATAACCCTCCTGTTTCATCTGCAGATGAGGCCCCAAAATACAGCATACTTTGGCCTCTATCTCCTTCTGATAATGCACTGTAATTGTGGCTGTGGTATGAGAGACGCTGGTATCATGGCAGCTCTCATAGGAGCAGAGATTGAGGTTTACAGTGGTGACAGGGTCTAGTTGTGTCATTGGTTGGGGGTTTGCGAGGAGATGAATGTATCACAGAGATGTTTGGTTACAGATTAGGCTGCCGTGAGTAAGGCAGCTTTTCTTTGGTTTTCAGTGGTCTGTCAGTTGGAAGACACAAACAGAAATGCACTTACACTCTCAAACAACTCACATGACACATGGAAAATCTTGAGGTGCTGTTAATCTTGTTGTATTTCTGGCGATCCTACAAATGTAAATCCAATTTTCTTGAAAAAGCAAAACAACGAGCTGAAAGATGCTAAAACGCTCTCCAGAGCTGAAGGTTGGGGGAGTTGGGTGATAATTCTGTAGGTTCGTCACCCCAAGCGACCCCTTTCACATTACATTTAGTCATTTCATCCATTGATTTAATAAAAAATATTGATTAGTGCAGCTTGACAATTCTACAGTATTGTTTGCGTGATGCACAACACCTCAACACCATTATTTAGACAACCATGGAACTGAAGTGGAACTACATGAAGTTTAGATGGTTCATCTGTATGTTGAGAGAAAGTGATCTTATAGACTGATACCCCTGAAGCTGCAAAGTAAAATCACATCCTCACCTCCTTCATATCTGCCTTGGGAAATATTTACCAGCTGATGTTTGTTGGTTCACCATCTCCAAACCAATATATCGGTCTTAGTCAATATCCTAGATCAACAAATCCGAGGCAGTCAATAGCAGGAGGTCCAAAGGTCAAAACCTTGGTGACAAACACACCCTCAAACACACACTCCCACACTCCCTGCCACGCACACACAACCTAGAAACATCTGTCCATAATAGGATTCCATATTTGAAGTGCACACAATAGCTGGAGATTAAAACCTAACATTTTCAAATATCTGTCAAGCACATGTGGTCAAGATGCGAAAAGAGAAATGTGCACAAACCAAACAATCAGAAAGTGCAGCAAAAACAGAGCCCACTGTTTCCACGCTGTCAAGAGATACACAAGGGGAAACTGTTATCACACAGCAGTGATTTATGTCTTTGTTGTGAAATGTGAAAGTGTCAGATGCTGATGCTTATTTTTTGTAATAGGTTAAAGCCTCTTCATCAGCTGCTGTGGTTGAGAGTATTTCAGTCATCGATAATAAATTTGAATATATATCTTCTGACAGTTTTGTGTTTACAAATGCTTACACAGCGTCGCAGAAGACGCATAATAAATGCCCTTGGATATCAAATCAGTACAGTTGTCACGCCATACATGCAACCAGACACACACACACACGCAAACAAACATTCATTTCTTACTTTCTTTGTCTTTCCCTCACATACACACTCAAACATAACTCCTATTTGTGCAGCACATGGCTCAGTAACAGCCAGTAAATCAACTGATGAAAGGAGCCAAAGACTGAAGTGTATTAAAATAAATTGCAAACACAGATGGAACGCACACATGCACTTAGTTGACAAACATCTCCACAACAGAACCAGCGCTTTGCCCAGATCAGCTTGTCTGGACAATCTAGACCTCAGGTTACAGTCTGAAAGAGGCTCAGCCATTACGCTGTTAGCAGGTTAACCTAGTTTGTGTGCTGCCATTTGTCTGGTATTTTTTTATGTTGCGGATTTCTGTTTTCAGCTCATACAGGGATGTTGGAAGTTGCATAAGTGTGGGTTTGCTGATGTGAGGAAAATAGTGTGAGACTGAGAGAAAAATGGAACAAAGTGAGAGACAAGTCAGTTGGAGATAGTTTAAGACAGAATGAGAGACAGAGAATCAAAAGTATATGTCTAGCACATATGCATGCAGTAGGCGTACTTTTATGTCTTGCATGTAACCAGGCCAACACATTCTCACTCCCAACTCATCCCATATGGATGCTTGGTCAAGTCCCCTTGCAACATCTAGTTAGGATTTCGAATTAAAATGTGGTTAATGTTGACAAACAACACATGGTCACTGTTGTGAGATTGCAGTTTGGTTGGATTTAGGCATCAAAAAAAGATCATGGTTTAAGTTAAAATAAGTGTGTTAGTTACGTAACTTAAGTTAGCTAAGTTAAGTTATGTTACTTATGTTAGTTACATAAGTTAGGTACGAATCATTTTTCAGCATCCCGTTCACACAGGAAACAAACACCGGCCTCCTGGGTGAAAGTCCGGTATCTGACCCATTCCCAACACCCCAACCTCCTCCCTACACAGATTTTCAATTTATTTATACTAGGCCTACTTTTAGCATTGAACAATGACTCTACCCAGTGCATTAAAAAGTGATGCCAAGGGGTCTTATCCAAGTGTGCCTATGTGATGACTTGGGAGTGAGACCAGGTTGACCAAGCATGTGTCAGGGCAGGAGTGTTAGTCAGAGAGAAAGAGAAAAAAACAACTACAAACATTAAGCTGGAGTTGGTTAGAGAAAGAGACAGAGAACAAGAGAGAAACAGGCTCAGAGTGGGCTGTTTAAGGTGAGTCTTGTCTTGGCTGCACATTAGAGGCTGTCTGAAACATCTGGAATTCAGATGTCTGCCGCCGTTGCCAGGATCCAGCTGTACCAGTCAGAGGCCACAATATCCCCTTACCACGCGCTACTTTGGGAGGAGCACAGACTCGACCTTCACCCAGAAAATCAAGGCGTGACTTACACGCTCAAAAGTACCATTAGCCATATGCTTTTACCATTTAACCCTAGCTCATCTGTCACCTCTTTACACAGTGAGACAGCATTTTGTAAAAAAAATAAAAACCTCCCTCTGTGTAAAAAGGTTTGTTCTGCAATATTCTGTTTTTAAGAAGAGGCATGCATTATCATCCTATTTGGTCTCTTTGTATATATGCCTCTTTCTGGGACAAGAGTGTCCTTGTTTCCTCCTTCTGTCAAAGCCAAAGCCACAATGGTCTGGTCCTCAAAATCTTACAGCTCATTCTGCCCACATTTCCATCGACTCTGTCCCATTGGACTGCGGTTCTGTTGTGGTATTTGAGAAATATTTCCATCTGTTCATAAGTGACATCAGGCTGATATTCATGAAAATGAAGAATGTTGCTGCTTGGCCTGCCAGTGATACTGCATGCAGCCGTTGGACAATTCCAGATGTTTTAAGACATTTGGTGAGGACTTTTATCCAAAACCCCTCACTGTACTGTACCATAAGTGCATACATTTGAATTATGAATAGTTGCATAGAGTATCAAAACCCAGAGCTTGCTAGTCTCTTATCAAGTTTTTGTTTTGTGGACACATCATTTTAAGATGACATTTCTCAACGATAAAAACACAGCAACACAAATATAAAATTTTTCTGTGTATCTTCATGTGTAAAAATTTTGTTTAATGATTATGGTGTGATAAGACCCATTACCTTATTGCTAGCTACCTCTAGCTAACATTTGTACAGTTGGTATATTGTGACGTATAAACAGGTACCACAGTTTACAATGACGTAGTTTACAAAGAAAAGCTGGAACTAGGGCATGTTTGGCATTTTTACTTGAAAAATGACTTGAAAGATTAATGGAATTTCAAAATAGTTGCATATTATTGTAATATCAATTGAGTTGTTTCAGCTTAATCAATCACCATACTATGCCCAATGTTAAACTTATTGGTTTCTTTTGTTTTCCTACACAAAGTCCATAACTGTGCATGGAGCACATTTACTGTATTTTAAGACATGTTAATTTCACACTCTTTCATTTAACCAGACTGACTGAGCCACACAGGGCGTATTCACTTTAATTCAAAACATCAGTGGGATCCTTTTGCAGTCAACAGCAGGGTGGCATGATGTGTAGGGAAACTATTCATCAAGCTGCTGATCAAAGAGAGGCAGACATTACTCAACATGTTGTGCTCATGATCTATGAAGTGTTGTATATAGTACCTGAATCACTTAAAGCCTCTAGCGACTAGCAATATGAACAAGCCTATAATGGGCAGCCATCCTTGAAGAACAAACTAGTTCCTGCTGTACAATTACTGCCACACTTGAGTGACAACAGGTGCTCTACCGCTTGGTTTCAAACCTGCCCGTCTGCTGCTCGCAAACCAGCAAACACTCCACCACACTGTGAGATGATGCAGTATGTTGGGAAGAGACATGACTATCTCTATGGTTTAAACCACATACGTATTGTCATTTTATTTTCACTATTTTCATGATGCGATTAGCAAATGACCCACAGACAGCACACGCTAAGAGATTAATGCTTACAGTGTGTTTTCATGCAGACGTGGTTGCTGTTTTTAGCCTCAAACTGACTCACACCCTGGGATGAGGGATTCTGTAATTCATATTTGTGCTACACCATGTATTACTTTCGTGTTTTCTTTCTCTTTGCTCGGCAAGGGTTTCCCTCAGCATAGAAAGGCTGTCAGCAGGTGATTCCATCTTTAAAGCGGCTGGATGTCACAGAGTGAAGGTTTTTGAAAATGTATTGGGTTGCTGTAAGGTTCATATAAGAGACAATCTACACTTGAAAATGGAATAGAAAATGTTTACCTTATGGTTTGGAGGATGTGTGAATATCAATATGCGTGTGATGAGCCTCTGCCTTCACAATGTATTTCATTGTATTCATGTTGGATGGAACATGAGAGTCCTGGATATGGCCAAAAGAATATGACTGAAGCAAATATGCTTCTCTTTGTCACATGTCCTATTTTATTTATTTTTGTTTTTATTTCTGTGTGCGTGTGTGTGTGTGTGTGTGTGTGTGTGTGTGTGTGATGTTGTTGAGTTAAGTTGCAAGTTAAAGTGTAAAAACAAACACATTTAAACAAACCAAATGTTTAACATATAGTCTTTTGATGCTGCTTAGTTTTATGGCTGAACTCATGTGCACACGTTTTGTACCTGTGAGGACCCTCATTGACATATTGTATTCCCCAGCCCCTAACCTTGATTTAATGCCATCATACTGGAGTTATCATAATTACAACTTTCAAATAAGTCATCATCCAAGTCTTAATTACAACTGGGAAAGTCAGACTTTTCTGAAAGCTCTGATATATTCAAATTGCAGCTTAACAATTCGAATCTGTCACACATCAGCTGAAGTCCATTGTGCAATCTAATTAAACCCAAATTTAATAAAAGCACAGTATTTTAACCCTCACACAACAAACCATTATAATTATAACCTGACTCAAATGCTAACTCAAACCCTAAAACCTTCTTAGCACTCACACACAGACTGACTGTGCAGTCACAAATCTCTCTCTTTCAGAAATGTGGATTTGAGCTCAGGGACAGTCAATTATGGAGCTGAACAGTCAGAGCAGCAGCCTCTCAGTGACTCATCCAGCAGAAGAACTCTATGTCTCTCAAGCACATAAAAAGTTGAAAAAGTGAATCATTTAAAGCTCAAGTTATCATTCTCACCTGATGTGTTACTGTGACCAGTGAGCTCACTATGACACTAACAGCACGCCAACCTCTTTTCCTACATAAATCTGTACAGGATTCAACTTTTATTGATGCTGATCAGTCAGATTTCTGCATGTTCCCAATGTTTCCATGAAATTTAAGTAATCCTGCTTGTTAATATTTCTTTGTAAGGTTCAAGATGTTATCATCTTGGTTTGTGTTTATTATATTCCAAGTTTACCCACTGCAATTTAATATTAATTTAATTCATTTTCAATAAATTAACTTTTTGAATGCACATGTGATCCCATTCTTAAATTAAGCTCTAATCAATAAATCAGACAAAAAGACCCTCTCATGTCTTTATTGTATATTTAGTATTTATATTTAATTAGTATGACCATGAAAAACTAACAGTATGTCCCTCAAATCTAATATGAATACAGATAGAACATTAATTAATATCAAACACGGACAGAGAAATGAATAGACTTCCAAGCCTGGTACAAAAAAAAAAACATGCTTAAATTTTAAACTAGCATTTTTAAAACAAAAACAAGGATATTGCCTATTAACCAGCTCCAGTCTCTTCTGTTGCCACCGTTGCACAGTTTAGTGACAGCAACCAGCAGAGGAGAAAGAGTGATGCTTCATCTCCACAGAATCCCTGTCTGGGATAATAGAGTGGCTGTCGCCTGACCCTCTCTTGGCTCTGCATGTAAATATTTGTCATTCCCTGCAAGCTGAAGAGCACCGCTTCCCCTCCTTTGGAAAACAAGCCTATTATTATCATCTTTTTTCCCCCTATGCTGAGGAGAAGGTTTTGTGGCTTGATGGGCTCATCCTTATGTGATGTTGTTATATAACTGGGGAAAATGGTTTGAAATGGCCACACTGGGTCTGATATGAAGGACATTTTGCATATTGTTACACATTTCAGATTGATTCTGTTGTGTGTTTATGATTTTTCAGACTTGGTGTCAATTTAGAGCTATTAGGAAACATGATAGACATAATAGAAAACTATGATAACTAAATCTGTGCATTTTCTCTGTTTCTGTGTCCCCCATTTTGGTCTTCCTCAAAATAATGTGTATATTAATTGGGTTAAATTTATAGGAAAATGACACCAACCAATAACTGAGAGCTCTTTCTATCTCCCCTTCAGCTGTGGCAGTCACTGGTGATCAAGCTCTTTGTGGCTAATTTGACTCAGTTTCAGTCACTGTGTTATTCACTACTGTGTGATTAATCTCTAACAAGAGACATTTGGTGAACTGGAGTGGTTTTTAAGAGGTTTTAGAATATGAGAAAAAAAACTGAAGCAAGATTCAGCAGTATTTTATTTGTGAGGAACAATTAGGTGAAATAAATTTCTTTAATCGTCTAGATTTAAACGAAAACCCATATCTCATCCATTTTCAGAAGTTACGATGATCACTATTAAGCCATTTACCCCACTTAGCAGAACAAGCTCCATAATAATGGTTACTACACTGTAACACTGCACAGTTATTTATTCTAGTCTACGTACATTTACAGCTAATTACATTTTCATCCTTTTCCAAAATGAGGGAGATTTAGATTTATTTGCTGTATGTTTCTGAACTGGTGAGGTCCCTCACTCTACAACCTTAAGATTTGACTACTTTTGCATTGTTATTCCACCTCCTCACCTAACGGATGATTGACTCTATGTACAATTTATATACATATACAGTATGTGCTCTGTGTTTCTGTTTCAGAACAAAATGCGTATGTATGTATTGTAGAAGAAATGTTTCACCTTTAATTCACCATTTTTGATGTTGTTTAATTTTAGCTCTTTGGCAGCTTAAGAAGAGCACTTAATGTTCATGTCTTCACATATCTGTTAATCTGCTTCAGCTTTAATGAGACATTTTTCTGACCTTAACAAAACTCCACATTGATTTTCTTCAGTAAACAGCTGTCACCCATATGGTTTTACAGTGGATTACATATAATTGGAGTTTTGGCTTTCAAATGATTCAGTCCTATGTAGTGCAGCTCCAGTTCAGCTCTGGCTAAAAGCTGAAACCTAATACCTGACTTAAAGATGTTATGTAATAACGTTGGCTGTTGCTGGTCATTGACAAATCGTTGTTTTGAGTGTACACACAACCACAATGCCTCTCTTAAACCAGATCAACCAATATTCAATACCAATGCAATATCCCAATGTCTCTGGTGAGCTACCATTTCCCACAAATGGGAGGACAATGCACAGAGAGTCACAGAGGAAAATATTAATCTTCATTAGAGATCCTTTCCCATGTGTTGACTCAAGGCAGAGGTGGTTGTTGTAGCAATCGACCTGTCCACTTTCAGTGAGCTTTGACTTACTGGGTGCAGGACTCTGGATTGCCCCCTTAAGCCTGCGTTCATTAGGGTCATTTCTGGCAGAGATTGAAGTGAGGATGAGTGTTTGTTCGGTGCAACCCGTTGTTAAAGCTGTCTCCATGCTGAGGGAAAATGATGTGTGGAAACCGGCAGTTAGCTATAGATAATTGACCTTTAGGAATGCTGTGGAGTTTTAGCACTGCAGTTATATTGCATGACATAGATGGAATTTTATTTTAGAGAGGAGTGTTATTTCAGTGTATGTGGGCTCAAATGATCATTTTAATAGTACTGTCGACTCACATACTGCATGCATACCTGCCCTCATCATAAATTTTCAAGCTGAGAAGCTGATTTGATCTTAACATTAAAACAACGTCCCACTAAGATTAATCATTTTATTATTGACCCCACTCTAAGCTAATGTTAATTACTCCTGTTACACCTGTCAAGCTTTACAATTTAGCACAGTATGAAGTTTACAATGATAATGGTTGCAGATTTACCACTCACATTTTGTAGTAATTATGTTTTGGTTTTGTAAAGGTCAAAATACTTTAAATACAGAATATCTCTCTCATTATTTTGTTTTATCATACCGAACCTATACTATTACTTATAAGATTTATTTGGAAAAGAGGAGTGATAGACGGAGAGTACAAGGGTGGCACAGCCGTTAAATGATCTGCCATTGTCCTAACAACCAGTTTGAATTTATGAGTAACCACTTCGTTAATTTTCTACTGGTGCATGTAATTTCTTGTGGAGGAGGCAAAGATGATTAAGGTTTTCTCATATAAATCAGGTCAGGCTTTAGTCAGCTGGCCGGTCAGCACAAATTACTTCCCGGATCTCGGACAAAACTGTCCTTAATAAGCAGTATCTATGTGATACTGAGTACATTTGTTGCATAAATGTGGTTCTGTTTGTGCAGTAATATGTACTTTTCATTTTGATATCAATAATGAGCAACTGCTTTGAAACCAGTCATCTTATGTGGATTTCCTATCAGTAAATCAGTTCAGAAGAAAGAAACTGAATTTTCTCTGAATGAGCTCTGTGCCACCTGACTTAATTTTGATGTTGGCCATGGATCCACATAAACAGACTGAATATACAGTGATATACTGTGTTGTATGGTCAATCAGAATCCAAAAATGGGCAATCCAGGTCTCAAACTATGTATTTTATTGCTTACTAAACAGGTGACTCCTCCTACAAGATTATAATAAATGCAGTGAACTAAATATTGATTTAAAGCATTTTGATGTTGTGTGTGTGCCACTAAAATCACCCATCTTAAGTTTTAATACACACCTCTGTCCTCTTTTTTTACTTTTGCCAGCTTTACTCACAGAAAAGGCCTGTACACACACCAGGGCCCTCTTGCAGTGACACATATCCAAAGTAGATAAACTAGCTCTGACTTACTTTATTTTTCTGTATTAATTTCTCCCACAGTACCCGCATGCAGTGTCTCCAGGTCGACTCAGTCCAGCGCTGGATGGAGGACCTCCGACACATGACGGAGGTGGAGTGTATGTGTGTCCTCCAGGCCAAACCCATTGGGGTGGAGGAGGACGCCCAGCAGGGTGAGCTGATTGTGGCCTCCGGGGTCGGTGGAGGGGACCACGTGGCCAGGAACAATCTGCAGACGCTCCTCCGCCGAGCGCTGGTGGTCAGCACGGAGCTCGGTAAGATGTTCCAGCGACTGGAGAAGGGACGCTGGCAGAGGGTCCACAGCACCGCCGTAAGGGCGAACTGCCACGTGCGTTCACTGGTACACGAGTACAGTGCAGCCCGAAGCACACCACCGGAAATGCAGAAGGTGACGAGTAAGCTTAGAAATCATTAAAGTGACAAAGTAGGAAGTTACAAAGAAAGATATCAGTTTCAGACATACCAACACACCAGTCCATATAAAATATATATATATATATATATATATATATATATATATATATATATATATATATATATATATATATATGCATTTGGATTACTCATTGACGTTTTCCATAGTATCTATAGTATAAACTTTGAGACAAATCCATTTATTGTCATCTGTATGTTCCTTGTCTATGTGTTTCATCACAGCATGATAAATTTCCTATTTTTCTTTTGTTGTAGTATGAGAAATCTCTTCTGGAAAAGTGTATGGAGCTGACCAATATTACAGAGAGGTGAAACTCTAAAAAGCTAATAGACCATCATTAAAAAAAGTGGGTTTATGTGGATGGTAAATCAAAATGTCCCTTCACCCACAGGTGCCTTCACACAGATGATGAGTTCTTCCTGAAGTCCATGAGGGAGGCCATCCACGAGATCCTTACAGATGTCAGTGATTCCTTCAGCAACATGATTGACATGGCTTTAGCCAATGAGATCCGGGTATGCATCTGAATCATAGTTTTCTGATTATTTTACATACAGTGCACATGGCTGTAACTTGGCTTAAATAGACACAGAAAAGTTCTTCTTTTACTCTTTTATCTAAATGTTGAATCTACATTTTCTAGACCAGGCAACAGGCAGTTTTGTACGACATGGCAAAATGTATTGACCAATGTTTTACTTAATTAACGTATTGACCATGGTTATGTTTGTGTATTTTTTCTTTTTTGATACAGTTTGATCAGCTTTTGTTATCTTTGTTATACAACAGTGTTTTCAAAAAAGTATTCTACATTTGAAACGAAGCAGCAATAGAATATCTTCAAGCAGAGTAAAACAGTTTAACACTAGTTAGATAAACATAGCATTTTATTCAGGCCGTCTACTGATATCATTGGGCATAATGAAATGGCATATAGGGTGTGGAGAAAAATAAATCAAATAATCCTGCAACTGTTGCACATTGTTTGGCACAATTGAATGCAACAGACTTTTTAAATTTTATTTGTGTTTGTCATTATTTGTCATTAGAGTCATCAGTCTTAAAAACAAGACAAAAGCGACAGCTACTAACAATGTGAATTGCATATCTTGGTAATAACAATGGCTAATATTTGATCTTCCTTGCAGGTCCTGATTAAACAGATTGACTCATCAGACAATGTTCACACTATCGGAAGTGCCATTAGCAACCTGCTGTCACTCACTCAGGATGGACCTCAGCTCTGCAGCATCATTGCCAAGGTACTGTGGACATAGCAGTGGACTCTGTACTGCCTTGGTCCTGTGCTGACAATAGTTACACCATTTTGGTCATGAGTTTAATTAATTTCAAGATTGGGACCAACGACATGCATTGAAATGAGATGAACCTGTCTCGATTGATGCATTTCATTGTGCAAAAACCTTAGAGGGTGGAGATCCTGATATCAGCAGCATGATGTATTATGTTCTTACATTTTTACATCTTTGGCAGAGGCAGCTTCATTTGAAATAACATCTCTACCCCTTTCTTCACACACCCCTGTTATGGTCAGCTTCACCTTTTGCCAGTGTTCAACATCCAGACCAGCAGACCTGCAACTATTGCTTTAAACATGCCTCTAAAAAGCTATTTCACAATGAGATAAGAGAAGACAGACCAGACAGCAAGTCTCAATTGGACATTAGTTAGTCGACTGCTTCCTTGATACTCTTGATAAGACTCTTCCTGATGGCCCTCATACACACAAGGAATAACACACCCCCATCCTTTACTGCCAGATTGTCAGATCAATACTGTCAGCTCCCATTAGGAGTGAGCATTGATTACAAATGCAGGTTGCTTATGCATCTTTACCTTTCAGTCCGCTCCACCTTACTTAACTCCCTCTGTAGCGCCACTGGCCGAACACTCAGAGAGGTGTCTGAAGGAAACCTGCCTGCCAATGACTGCTAATGAATACCCAATATAAAACAACATCTTCCACTTGCCATCTGAACTAATTAGCTAGCACCAGTCTGTCTTTCACACTCTCACATACACTCCCTTTACAGTATCTGGGTCATATCTGAGCTCTTCACTAATCATTTTCAGCAGCACGCTAACTTTACTCATGTTTTGAATAAGTGCAATTAGCTGTTGAAATATTTGGGTGGGGACGTGATGTTTCAACCGCTTTTCCAGTGTTTCTGTTGATGGACAGTGTTTCTGTTGATGTGCTGTGTATGGAGAGGAGAAGGGAGGTTCGTTAAATGGGGTAGTGAAGCAGGCAGCATGATAAATAGAGATAAATCATTGTGTATATATCCATATCAGGTTTAAATAGATTTGTAGATTTTAGGTTTTATCCCATCAGATTTACGCAGCTTAAAGTACCAGATTGGTGGAGTTTTACAATGTTAAAGACCAACAACAGAAAATAAGAGTACTGAGCAATGTTCAGCAACATTGGCTTATTGTAACCTTAGTTTATATGACAAACTTTTTCTTACTCATCCAGCAGATGCTCAGCAGCATTAGCATTCATTTGGAGTCATATGTCTGGCCACCTTATGAATTTAAGTCCAATATTCTCTCCCTTGCTCTGTTTTATTCTCCACCAACTGCTAAGGGAAATATCTGGCTCTTTAGTTGCTAAATACTTCACTATGTTCACCAGGTAGTAGCTAACTTTGTCTGTCTGCAGAATAGAGGCATGAGATCTACCATCTCTTATCTTGTTCCCTAACTTGTGCTTTCAAAACCTATTCAGTGTGCCACATATAGTATGTGTGGTTTATACTATTATAGGCAGTGGCTCCTTAAAACACTTTTCTGTAAATGACAGCTTGTCAGATTCTGAGTTATCACATAATCGTGACTTATTTGTCACAACTGAATGATCTGCACCCATCTGCCATACCAAGCAGGTTATTAACAAACACCATCCATGTCTGCCTTTATTTGATGACCCGCTCATAATGACAAACAAAATAAATGTTTCACATATTTTTCTAAAAAAGCCTTTCAATATTTGTGCCTTAATCCACCAAAACAAGTTAAGTGTCACTTTTTTTTCTTTAGTATTACAGGGATGAATCATTCACACACACAAATACATTTTCAGGTCATTTAGATTTTAACATTTACCTGATCTGCATGTCTTTGGACTCTGGGAGGAAACAGATTCACCAACAAACACCATGTGAAGTCCACATGGAAAATGTGGCTATACAAGTTGACATTGTTTATGCTGAGTAATGTGCCACCTCATAAATCAAACATCAGCTGGATTATTAGAGAGTGACTGTGTCATGATGTACGAGCAGGTTTGGTGTCTACATTATATTGGCAGACTTTTTGCTCTCCTAAAACCAAATGCTTGAGATTGTAAGATGTGAGAGTATGATGTGGCAACAACTCAGGCCTGGTGAGAGGCAGTGTATCATCAAAACTCTGTGGGTAGAGAGGGCAGAGACATTTAGAAATACATTACAAGAGATGAAGAGGGTTAAGTGATGTCTCTATTAAGATTAAACAACACAAAGGCAAATTATTGTGTTAATCTTTAATCTGTATTTGGATGAAAAGTGTTTTTCTCAGAACAAGCATCATGTTCTGGCTTCGCTGAACTGGATTCAAAATGGATTTTTTTTTACTAACAACCTTCTTGTTTTAAAACCAAGAAATAAACTGCCTGCAACCACTTGCAATTGAAGAAGCTTCAGGCATTGTGTGAGCAAGTACAACAGACCATAGCACAGAGTTCAGTTCAGAAAATTATGAGATGGAAAGAAATTACACGCTGTGTAGGCCTGTACATGCAAACACACGGATAGGGAGGCATTTTTAGACAAGTAGACAAGTTTAACATGATGATGTTAACGCAGCAAGTACCAAAATGCATGAGTGTGACGCTAAATGCGTTCTATGGGCATCATTGAAGGAATGAGGATGAAGTCAGTGGAAACAATAGAACTGCAAGTTGTTTGATGGGGAAGGGAAAGAAACAACGACAAGCCCAATGCTCTGTGAAGAAGAGAAGTAGGCGGAAGTCTGTAAAGATGAAACCAACACAAAGGCGCTTCTATTACAAACTGTTGATTTTCTGAATAAAACTATCTGGTTGTCAGGCTGGAGGTTTTATTTTTCCTCTGATCCATTTCTGATATATAGTGGATTAAGAAAGATAGCCAAATGCTATAAAATTAGCACACATTGTTAGACCTTCTTAAAAATACTGTCTGTATTGCTGGTTTATTTGACTGAACATCCATCCATCCATCCATCCATCCATCGTCAACCGCTTATCCTGCATACAGGGTCACGGGGTTTAACTGAACAATCTCAAACTAATCAAAAAGTATCACTCAAATTCCATATAGTCATAGATGCAAGTGTGGGTAGAGGGTGACCATACATCCTCTTTGAAACAATAGAACTGCAAGTTGTCCTCTTTTTTCTGGACATGTCCTCTTTTTGGGACCTACAAAATGCATCCAGCCAGGATTTCTAAATCACCCAAAATGTCCGGGATTTGGCTTTTGCTTTCTACAGTTGGCATTCATTGTGTGTGTTTTTCCATTGCTTTGACTTGTACCGACACTATTATAAAAAAATTATAAAAAAAGTCCTGGTAGGCCACAGAATAAAGTACTCTGTGGCGTACCAGGACTTTTTATTGCAGCTTCTCCCAAGTAATGTTACTCTTCTCGGCCCTCTCCATCTGCAAAGACGGAATAGGGAGAAGACTTGGTGTTTTTTATGCGGCCGTGCGCACAAAGTTGCTTCTCAATGTCACTTTTCGTGAACTGACCAATCACGGCCTGGATGGGGTGTGACATTCGTGGTGCAGAATACATGACCTGCAAAACTGGTAGGTTACGTGTCAGTGTCAAAAAAAGGTGCTAGCAATCAATTACTTGAATCTCCCCAGCCCAGACCTACTGCGGGTGTCCATTTGCCTCCTGCCTTCACTGTACTCTTTTTTGAAAACCAAAATATGGTCACCCTACCAAATCAGACAACCAAAAAAAAAGTCAATTCATTCATGTTAAAGAGGACCGCATTTTTTTGCTAGCAGTTCTGTAAGGCTGTACTAATAGGCGCAGCAGTGATTTGAGCTAACTACAGCATGCTAACAATGACAGAGCTAACATGCTGATTTAATCTCATGTTATTGAAATCTTAGTTTAGCATATACTAACATTTGCTAATTGGCAATAAAAACAAAGTACAGCTGGGGCTGATGGGAATGTTATTTTGCCAGAAACAAAAGTATTGGACAAAGTCAAATTTTGACCTGATGTTGGCACTAGATGAAAAGTTTGGCAATCTCTAAAGTAATTACAGTTATTACATCTTAAAGGGCACAGGAATGTGTGAACCAAATGTCATGGCAATCTATCAAATAGTTGTTGAGATATTTTATATTTAAGTAAAAAATGAGTGAACCTCATGGTGGCGGTAGAGGAAATAACCAAAGTAATTAGGTGCGTTTGAGATGACTGCGGCTCACTTTCGCCGACTTGATAGTCTAATGTGAGCTGCAAGCAACATTAGGGGCAGGGTATAAAAATGGCGCCATGAAGTCGGACACATTCTACCTGCGTGAGCTTACTGTGAGCTGAGATCAATGACTGATCTCGTCCATTTGCAAAGAAAAATGCCATGAGACCAGGCAAAAGTGTGGTTCCAACTTTGTGCAGCGGAGATAAGCAGGACTCGGTGCCTGCAGCCGCCTTGCTCCCCTGAGGTTTTAATGTCATGTGACATGGTGACGTTTCGCAGCTCTGGTGAAAGTCTTTCTAACCAGCATGCCTTATTTTAAATCCATCATGCATCACGTTAAGTCATTTACCAAATTTGATGCTAATCCATCCCATAATTGTTGAGATATTTTAGTCTGGACCAAAGTGGGGGACAGACTGACAGACAGACATTGGAATCCTCAGAGCTGCCACCAGCATGGCAAAAAATCAATGAAACATCACACTGTCAAAATTTATAAAAAGACTGCAGGATTCACTTTTATTCCCCGATGCACCTGTCAGATTCAGGTGGGTAGAGATATTATTACTTCAATATATTCAGTATCACACAGGCAGTAATGAAAGTGCAGAGTTTGAAATATAAACAAGTAGAGTTAAATTTAACTTGTTTAACTAATTTAAAAAACATGACTAAAATGATAATATTAATGTAGGCTACCTTTAAAACCTAAAGCTTACAAGTGCATTAGACCATTTGGAGATTCTCCACAGACTCAATCTGAACAATTTTTGAACGCTAAAGCAACATTTGCGTCACAGAAAAACAACAAGATCAATAGCCTCTTCTGAGTTTCAAAAGGTTTACTGAAAACTGTCTGTCAGCGTGTTGGCAGTTCTTCGGGGTATGGCGAAACAATATTGCGTAGGCAGTGAACAGGGAAGAACGGTCAGGCTGGAGGGCAGGATGATTATTCACTCCAACCCCTAGCAGCATGGCCTTTCCAGCATATGAGACATGCCATCCCAGTATAATGGCCTTATTAGGATAATGGTGGTAGTTACAGGCTTCGTCTTCATCCAGGTAATTTATCTATCTGCACGCTGAATAGAATTCAATACCTGCAAGTGTTTTTTGTCAGAGGGGTCCTTTAGTGTAGACACAGAGCCAATACAGGAGCTATTTTTGTTTGTTTATACCAAGCATAATCCAACAGAAAATGCTCAGCTATTATGGCAAGCAAATTATTTTATTTCTGCTCAGTGTTTTCCATTCATTCATGAAATATGTATAGTTTTAATCTGACATGATAGATTGTGTGAGCCATTTGATAGATTCTTTGTTTGGCAGGCTCGGTGAGTAAAGCAGGCCAAATACATTTCAGGTCTCCTGGACTCTTTAAAACCAGCACACTGCTATTAGCTTATATCTGCAAGACCTGTTGGCTTTCACAGCACAGCATAGCAAGGAGCACTTTGATCCACCATTCTGCACAATCATGTGTACTTCAAGACATTAGCTGACTTTGGTCTATGGTGTATAATTTGGTGGTAGGATGGCTAATGTCAGATCTGTGAAAGTCTCAAAAGAGCTGTACTCTCACTGAAATTTATTTTCCCAACCTAACCATCCTTTTGTCCTGCAAGTAACTTATGATGTGGAAAACGTACAGTGACACCAGCTGCATCAAACACAGTGTCCACTAGACAAATAAACCAAACAAAAGTCTTCATATGAGAACGCAACTTAGAGTACCTCATTATGTGGTGTTGCTGGGCATCCTTGATGGAAAAATTCTTCCAAACTCTGGGCTGTTGAGCATTTTGTTAAATATACAATATGCAACTGTTTTTACACACACATTATTGTGTGAATACTGTATGCAACATTGTTTCCCAGAAAATTAATTTAACTAAATACTTTTCCCAATTATTTTCCCAACTATTTTCGCAAATGTAATTTTTTTGAGTGAATGAAGCAGTTTATCTGTCACATGTAGATCAATATAGCATTTATCTGCAGCAGAAAAGGCAATGGGGTGGATGGTGGGTATACAAATGGAGGACTCCAGAGACCAAGTGAATCTCAAAGTGAGTCCAAGTGAATTAGAAAAAAAAAAATCAAGGGTTGTAGGGTTATATTAATGCAACTTTAAATCAATTACAGTTTCTTATAGTTCCCTAAAGGAATTTCTTTTTAAAGAATTGAACTATACACCTGTCCATTATAAATACAGTTCCTGGATTTGCTAGAGAATGAGGACATAAATTAAGTAATAATAGTAATAACAATACAGGCATGATACAGAAAAAAATCACATAAGGCTTGTGAGAACCATTAAAAATAAGGGACAAGGTAAACCACTTATCTAAAGACTATGAAAAACCAAGTTATTATTTTTCCTTATTGTACCATATCCATATTCACATGCAATAGCTGTTTTGTCCAATTTAACAAATGTATCAATATAGAATATAGACATTTACTAAACCATCAACTAAATTACTTTGTCTTCTACCACAGGAAGGAGCTGTGGTAGCCCTGTTTAAGATCTGCAGGCAGGACCGCTTCAGAGACCTTTATGCTCACGCTCTGAGAACAGTGGCCTCCATCTGTTGTGTGGAAGAGGGCATCATCCAACTAGACAAGGTAAAGCTTACTCTCTCACACAAACACACACACACACACACTACCAAATGTTGAAAAAAAGAGATAGACATTAATTAATTAATTTGATATTATACAAAAGGAAAAGAGGATATAATATGTTAATAATGGCTGATTGGACAGCTCAAAAAAATCTATAATCTCTGTATGTGTATATGTGGATAAGACAGAGAGAGAGAGAGAGAGAAGTGAGTTGACATTAATTTCAAGTAAGTACAGTACTTCCAATAAAATACCATGACTCCCTCCAGTCCAGACAGATTATATTTACACTGATCAGCTGAAATTGTAGATCAGACAGGTGGTTATTCCTCTTCCCAGCAGCACAGTATAGTCTGTCTTTGTTGTACACATTGGGCCATGCTCTCACTTCCTATGTTATGACTGGGAGGCTAGTTTATTTTCCCAGGTGAATGTGTGCCAACAATGGCAGCAGCAGGAGGAGGCTTGGCTGCACAGAAACAAAGTGTGTGATTGTGGAATCAAAAGATCAACGGTTAAATGAAGACTTTAGTGGGGGAAAGGCTTTTGTTTCTTAACTGGGCAATGAAATAATATATTCCTTGTAACAGATTGTCATTTAAACATGATTTAAAATTTCTATACATTGGCGTCAATTTACAATATCTTGGTAGTAATTTCCAAAATTAAGACCAAGTTTCCTGAACACCCTGTTGATTACTGTCAGGAGGACGATCTTCTTTGGTCGCATGTTGCAGGTGAAATTAGCCTCTACTACTGTCAGACTTAAATGGAAAATGCAGTGTAGAAACTGGCAGGGAGTGCCAATCTTAACAGCAACTGTGTTTTTGTTTACTGTATGTCTTATATTGAATAATTGATGTTCGATGTTGCACCTTTACATTGTTAGGAGGGAAAAGTTGACATGCTGCCTCTGTGCAAGATTCCTGTTTTGTTTCTTTTTTGGGAAACTGCAGCAGTCGAGTTCTCCAGCTTTCTATTTACTTGATTAAATTTTCCTGAATGAGTTCACGTAGTTCCGTTACCTCAGGGCAGGGAAACCGGCTGTATAATTATGATAGAAGACAGTGAGAAAATAAACATCATACTATGTTAAGTTTTTTCCTAAATTATAGAAAATACAGTACATACACAAAAGGTTGAGTCATGATTTACAGTGAGTCTTTTTACTTTGAGCTGATAGGTCAAACATTTAGACTTGAATGACTTCCCACAGTGGGTGTGTGTGTGTGTGTGTGTGTGTGTGTAAAGGAAAGAAGGTGAGACAGGGAGAGAGAGAGCTAATGATACATCCTTCTTTGTTGATCCTTGTTTGTTCTCTGTCGAGAATTCAACCAAAATAAATAACAGACGCACCTGTGTCAAGCGAGTGTTTACAGAAAGACAAATATAACCTGATTCTGGCGTATAATGATGCCACAACGGTGTCTGTGTTCACATATAGAGCAGCTGGGACAGCATGAATCATCCAAGTGTGAAAACTCTTTAACGGGAACCAAAGTCCGCCCCAGATTAGCAGCCTTGTCCCGGGAGGGGGGCTGTCAGGCAAGTCTACGCTACCAACCGCTCACCAGCGATCGCTCAGGCTTGAGAAAGACAACTGTCACTGTTGTAGGGTGATTGAGAAAAAGGGCCGGTATGCATCTGCACTGCTCATTGGTGGATATACTGCTTCTTAGTTTCATCCCCAATGGGGACATTACGTTATAATAACTTGGTGAATGGGAAGTGTCCTGATTAAGAAGCTGCTCAAGATGTACAAGGAAAAAGAACTTATAGAAGATTGATGATGGAAATATCGTTTCAGACTGAAAGTTAAAACTTCGCCTTGCAATTATGAGAAAAGCTACATCAGGCTGCAATGAAAAATATTATTTTTAGCCTACAGTTGTAAAATATAAAATTAAATTATAGCATGTGATTGCCCTATCGTGAAATACGTGTTCTGTAGCATTGCATCATTTGATGAAGAAAACACTGTATGTGTCATACAGACCCAAGAAGTAATCCAGAAACAGTACCCTGGATGTGGCAGTTTGAGAGATGAATGTGATCAATGTGTCGCTTTTCTGGAGCATCTCTGCATGTTAATGCTACATGTCCTGGAAACGCTGACTTCAGTCAGTCTGCGATGGTGCATGTGTGGGGGTCCAATCACTCAAGGGGGCCATATTTTAGCAAATAGAGGATTTTGAGGATTTATGAGATCAGAAACTATAAAAAACGTTTTTAAAATTGTTGCCTTTGTGCAAAGTATTCATGTAGTTTCAACTGAGAAGAAAGTGCACTTTTGTTCCACCAGAACCACAATTCAATGTAGTGTCTACATAATCAATCAATCAAAAACTTCCTGCAGAAGTAAAATGCAGAAAGGTTATTTGGCGTCGGCTCCGAGAATAAACTGAATGAGATACATCCTGTTTAAACGAGGAGTTGGGGAATATCCTATTTTAGGGAGGAGGAGGTGCAGGTAGGGATGGGGTGGTGGGGGGGACAGTAGATGAACGGGGGTGTGCAGAGTTGATTGTTCCACGTCAGTGGGTTGCGCTGGCACAGTGCTGCTGACGTCCATGGAGACAAAAATAGGGAACTGCCCTGTGAAGCTCAGTGCGCTGATGCTCGTCAGCAGATAAGACTGACAGGTGTGGCTGGCTGGGAGCTGACAGTTTGCTTCACTCTTGGCGCTTGTCTCTAAACTTTTGTTTTCAGGAGTGTTGGCTGATGGTGACTGAGCATCAAAAACATTAATTTGCTCTTTACTTAAATGATAGCAATATTGACTGTGATTGAAAAGTGACTGTAATAAAGACATCAAAATGTCTTTGATGTATCAGGTAATGGATTTTTCACCAAGACACAAATTTAGTGCCCATTGCCACCCTGGAAACCACGATCCTGCAGTTTATGACTATGAATTTAACATAATAGTATGGATGATTTCCACAGTACGTGCCAATTTTCAACACTTATGCTACATAATGCCTGACTTGATAAGAACTAATGCCAACAGATGCAAAGTAACAATCAGCTGCTTTAGTAGTTTCTGTGAACTGTACAATACTGTCCCCTAGTGGATAAAGACCTGTTCTACATCGCCATTATTTCCTGAAGCCTCTAAACTCTTATACCAAATCACATACACACAAACACCAACACAAAGATGAGATAAATATGACCTCATGGCCTTTACTAAACTTCTCTTTAAACAGGAGATGATTTCCTGCCCTTCTTTAACTCTGAGCTCCTCACCAAACCTGATGATGCACACATCCTGGCTTGATATCAGCCAAATATTAGGCCACAAAAGTTTGTCAGCGGCATATTAAATCAGAGTGGTGTGTTTTAATTGTGATAGCTTTATGGGCAGCGCTGCAAGTTCTAGCCAAGATGACACCGCAGACACTTAACGGTCTGTCTCGTTGGCCAGTGATGCTGCAGGTGTTTTGTCAACCCTGCAGTGTTGAGTAAAAGTTCAGTTCAGACCTGCCGACAGATCCCAATGATTTGTACTTAACTATTGTATAATTAAAAATACTAAATCAAACCGTCTTAAATTACCTTAAATACTTGGGACTTTATATGTTTTAGCTCATTTTTAAAAAAAAGTTTAGTTAAGTTCATTCAACATTACAAATATTCACACACCACGGATATGTCAAGGATGACACAACAGTTTCCAATGTGGTCCTTGAAGCAAAAGTAAGGAAGCAGGAGTCCAGGTAAACAGGTAACGTCATACTATACTACCAACCAGGACATCCAGGGATCCTTAAAAGGCCTTAAAAAAAATTATAAATGACTTCAAAGTGTGCAGGTACCCCGACCGACAAACCAACATAGTAAATACCTATCTCATCTCAATAAAATAACCTCAAGTTAAAAATCCATAACATAAATGATATAAAAAAGGACATCCACATTTTAAATAGGAAGGTAACTCGTCCCATACAAGTTATAATTTGACCTTGATTTAAAAAATGTGTTGGATACTTTTTTAAGTAACATTGGCTCTAGTCTGGTTTGCACAAGTTCCCCAACCTCTACAAAGGTGGTCTTCTATATTAACTAAATACTTTTCCCAATTATTTTCCCAGCTATTTTTGCAAATGTAATTTTTTTGAGTGAATGAAGCAGTTTATCTGTCACATGTAGATCAATATAGCATTTATCTGCAGCAGAAAAGGCAATGGGGTGGATGGTGGGTATACAAATGGAGGACTCCAGAGACCAAGTGAAACTCAAAGTGAGTTATATTGACTATAAACTACACTTTAAATTCTAAACAAAACACATTTTTATATTGATTTCCACCTTCCCATGCAGCCAGTGGTTTAGATAAAATGTTTTACAATATGGAAATCAACTAGTAGAAACTTAAGATTTGCTTATCTTCAGTAATGCATGATCAAAGGGTGCCTAATGTGTACTGTCTAATGTATAGGTGGATGGGATCCTGTGCCTGGCAGACATCTTGACTGATGAAAACAGCGTGGAAGCAGCCAGGGCCGAGGCTGCGGCAGTCGTGGCTCAGATCACCTCACCGCACCACACGTCCACACAGCACCTCGCCAGCTTCCTGGAGAGCATGCACGACATTGTCACTGCGCTCATCAGTGAGTGGAAGTGACAGTGACTGAATTGTAACCCTGACCTTGGACTTATAGTCAAGGATTGTTTAGAGAAACCGGATTTGTTAATAGGTTAGAAAAATAACCAGTTAGGTTTTCTTCTAAATGGTAAATGGCTAAATTCTTTTCTAGAGACAAGTAAAATTACAGGATCGCTTTTTTTGAATATTATATTTAAAGACTCGTTGTAGAATTTTAGACCTCTAGTAGCGTTATGGAGGAGTTTTTTGATGAGTGGTTTCCCATTTTGTTTATCTCGTGCATGCACACACAGTCCTACTGTTTCACTGTTTCACAGGTGACACGCTAAGATATGCTGCAGTGTTTTACATTTTGCTGAATACCACTGAATTTAAACACGACATTAACCTTTATATACACATACATTTAAACATAACCTTCAAATTAACCTTAAGGTTAGTGGGGGTTGGTTTTAGTGTGGAACAGTTTAGTTTATAATAATAGAGGTTCAGATCAGGTATTTGCATTAGTAATTGTATAATATAAAAAGTACAATAAACAAGTTACAGTAAAGAAAAATAATGATTTTAAGATTGTACTTTTTGATTGTTACCTTTCAAACACTCCATGGTCTAACTACTGCAGGTTTCCCCGTCTACATTACAAACAAAATGTTGCTGTCAGTGCTTCCAAACATTATAACCTGGAGCCTCCCTGATCAAATATACGTCATTACAGCATGGATAACTCTACAAAACTTCCAAACAAATGCTAAAACTTCTTAAAAAGTATACAAGCGATCGAGTTGCCAAAAGACAATAACCTCAAACTGGATTATGTGTTTTGTTGTGTAATGTTAGAATTACTGTACTTAATGAGTGATGTCTCATTCTCTCAGAGTTGTGCCAGAGCGCCTCATGTGGTGAAGTATTTCTCCTGGCGTCAGCAGCCTTGGCCAATATCACCTTCTTTGACAGCATGGCCTGTGAGATTCTCCTGCAGCTGAATGCCATCCACATCCTGCTGCAGGCATGCAAAGACCGCCAGAGAGTGGACACGCCCTACTCCAAAGACCAGGTACACATCTACATTTAGGTGTTATTTTTCACAAAATAAAGAAAAACCCCAAATAATAAGTTATCGTTATTAACTTACAACGTTAACTTACAGGGAGAGTGAGCATGAATGACTTTGGCTTAAGCAGTGCACTTAATGAGGTTATATAAAGTTCAGGAACAGCATCGTGGCCTCACAGCAATAAGGTCCTAGGTTCAGACCTCGGTCATTCCGGGCCTTTCTGTGTGGAGTTAAAGTAATTGTTCTTTTTCTACCACAGGGGATCATAAAGCAAGACATGCCCCCACCCCTCCTCTTGATCCTTGGGTTCCTAGCCGCTCCAGCCACCACAACCCAAACCAACCCCTTTTTATCCCTACCTCCTTGACCCTTTCATCCCTCCCACCCTTCATCCCCCTTTATCCTTTCCCCCTTTAAAAATTCTTTATTGTTTTAAATGCAGGTGGTGACAATCTTGGCAAACCTGTCAGTCTTAGAGCAGTGTGCTTCTGAAGTCCTGCAAGACCAAGGTAATCTATATTTCATCTATAATTTTCAAATGAATGTTACATATCATTGTTGTTTTTTATGGGCAAACTGTGTTGGGATGAAGGAAATACACCAGCAAGCATTGAACTACTCAGTAACACCCTTAAACTGATGTACAAGTGAGAAAAATCTGTGGAATTCTTCTTTAATCCTCCAGATGGCAGCATCAAATAAAATATGTGAAGTAGCCTGGAAGAGCTTAAATAGTAACCACTGAGCATATGCAAATGTTTTTACAACAATATTTATAACAACTGTAATGCATTTTAATATTATTTTTAAATTAATTCTTCATTTTCAATGTGTATATTTTCTGCTCTCAAATGTGAGCCCTCCTAATTACTATAACATATTCCATTGTCTCTCTGCTCTCGTTCATATATTGTAAATTAAATTGATAGATACACAAGTTTTCAGTATGGGTATAGGTCCCTCAGTCAATTTGTATTTCAATCTGATCATAGACCAAGTAGCCAAAACTATTTGTTATTTTACCATCTGCACAATGTATTTCGTGTGTAACTTTATGTCTGTGAAGTTTCAAACTCAGCTGTTTGTTGTGTTTAGTTCCTATGTTTCTGACAGAGTTGCATTGTTTTTTCTTGTTCTTGTCTAACTTCTTCTGCTTCCTGTCTTCATTTGTTTTTTTATTGTGTTTTATTGTAAACATGTTGCTTTGGTACCATATTTCTCTCCAATCATCAACATATCTCCAATCCTTTCTACCCTTCCTGAGACCTTTGATTGTTTGGTTTCTTGCCGGGCTAATCTGTACTGTATATTATGTCATTTAGGAATAGAGCGACTACTGCTGCTGCTGGCAGAAAAGCCATCCTCCTCTAGTCCATCAGAGGGCGCCGCCTGCGAGCGTGTCCAGCAGAAAGCTGCTGTCACACTTGCCCGTCTGAGCAGAGACGCTGACGTGGCCCAAACAGCCATTCAACTAAAAGGTAGTGCAGAATTTCAGTTTTCTCCCAACAGTGTAACACATTTTATTCTTTATTAAATCATGCTATTGAGTGAAAGTCGAGAGAAGCAATTAAAGTGCTGAAAAACAAGAGGTAAAAAGAAAGAATGGAAACAACAACACAGAATAAATAGATTAAACAATGAAAATCAGTATAACCAACCTATGGCATAAGTGAGCTGAATGGTAGCTTAGGGCACAGACAAGAGCCAAGTCATCTGTTTTTTTATTGTCACAATTTGAAACTATCTATTTTAAGCAACCTTATCTTAACTTAATATCTTGTGTTTTCCTTTGTATAGCTGTCTTTGGCTGACTTATAAATTGAGCAATGTGCTGGGCTCCATAAAGAAGAAAAATATTAAGTATAAAATATGTATTTAAATTTAAAAAAAAATAATCTTACATTTTTTTTCAAAGTGAAGGTAAGTGGATTTATAAGCATAATTTCAATAAAGCTGAATTAATTGAATTGAGCCTTGAGGTTCTCCATTTGTAATTAAAGACTAATAGACAACAAAACCATCAACAGGACACAATGCCCTGATTCTGCATCCTCTTGAAGCTTGACTATTTATTTACTTTAAAGAGATTAAAGTCTCACAAGATCATTTTACAGGCAAGAGATCCTCGTCCCATCACTGGACAGAAAAACCTATATTATAATATACAAATGTACTGTATGTCCATTCCCCTGGCAGACCTCTTGGGAAGTATGTCTCATGGGACGCTCTCTATGAATACTTTATGAAATGCTTTATGAAACTCCATAATTTGATTAGTGGATTAACATATTTTATATTGCATTAAAACCAAATAATTTGTCAGAAGTTAAATGTAATGGAAACGTCTGTATTATTTGGGAATGTTCTCAGCATTACAAAAAGTAGTTTAACTCTGAATGTCTCGAACTGCTCTGCACCACACTGTTTATAGCTGATATCAATGTCTAAGGATGGCACAAGCATGTAACTGAATTCCTCTGCTGTCTTTAGCTGTTCCTCGTCTTATTGAACTGTGTCGCTCCCCTACTGAGAGAAATAACAGTGACTCAGTGCTGGTGGCTTGCTTGGTAGGTATAAAGTGTGTGTCTATTTGTATGTGTGTGTGTGTGTCTGTTTGCATACAAACCTGTAGATATGTGTAAATGAGTCCATATCCTGAATACCAATATGTTATTTAAACATTCAAACTGCCCATTTCAATCGTGCCCCAAAAATACGATACATGTTCAGCTGCACTTGCTATATAGTACATACTAAGGGCATTATATGCCTGCATGTGTAACATAAGTGCACCAAATGACTGTCCAATTTAATTACATCCATGGGGCAATATCTGAAAATTTAAAATATATCACAACCTCAGTATCTTTAAGACATGTTGAGATAGCTGACCGGTGCATATAATCTCAAACGTTGTATGTTTAAATATGTACATATCATGAATAATATCCCTGTTCGTACTCATCATTCTCTCATTCTGATCATAATTATTAAGACCAGATCTTACGGCAGATGAGGGGATTTGAAGCGCATAATGGTCTGGTAGCTTAATTGGGCTGCTTCACTGCACCCAGAAATGGCCTCTTCTTCACTGTGACCCTGTGTGTGTCTATTCAAATTAATATGATTCTATTTTATCCTTTTAGCCAAGGGTTAAGTATTTGTAGGTGTTGAATTTTTACCTTCAAAGGACACTAAGCTTTCACAGATCATTTGTAATCTTAAATGTAAATGTTGGAGGATTTCATGGCTGAAATGGGTTTGAAACGTCACACATATTAATCATGCTCTTTCAAAATCCACATGAGATGTAGGAGAAAAAATTAAACAGCTCCTGGCCCAGTAGCTTAGTACAGTTTGTTTTTTTAACCTGCAGACACATTAAGGTTTTTATTTAATGATATTAAATGTGCACATTTACAATTCTTCTCCACATGTCATTGCATATATTTTTACATGATTTCAATGTGCATGTTTGCATACAGCAGCACATCATGTTCTTGATAGGTGAAGCATGTCTGTGTGTATTGTTTGTGCACATGCACAAATGTCTCCAGGCTGCCTTGAGGAGGCTGGCAGCAGGGTGTCCAGACAGCATCGAGGCAGCCGACCACCAGCAGCTGATCAAACCACGGCTAGTCGACTCTTTCCTGCTGTGTTCCAATATGGAGGAGAGCTTTGTATGATGGCCCGTATACTGAAGACTGATGGTGGACAGTTGAACTCGTGTACAAGATCATGACGTGTACTGTTTCTTGACACAGAGAGGACTAATGGGCAGTGTCACTCCAAAACATTGCATCTATTTCCTGACTGGAGCTTTAGTCTGTCACTTCCTGTGTCCTGGGATGATTTTTCTGTCCAGATTTCATCCTGGACATCATTGGGTGAATGGAGTGAAACTACAATGTACATAAAGTAGCGCTCAGTGATCACATTAAATGCAATGAATGTGTACTGTGTTCTAGAAAAGGTCAATTGCTTATTTTATTCCACTGGGAATTTCACATCAGTAATACTTTTATGAGAGTAGGTGCTTCTTTTTGAAAATGAAAGTATAACCTGTTCTGAAATGAAACACTTTATATGCTACCACTGTGCAATTTATATGTTCTTGTCTAAAGATAATGTATCCAAAGTATTTTTGCTGACTGAGAACAGAGAAAGAACTTTCACAAAAGTGTAGATACTGTTAAATGCCTCTGACACTAATGATCATCTGAAACATTTAGCATTGGTGTACCAAGATGTGTGTTTAATTCTTTTCAACTCTTTTATTGTTGGTCTGTTAAAAAATATTTTTTAATGTTTTCTACCGGCAGCCACTTTATTTGGAGAATCATTTACAACTAAATTATTATAGCTAGAAGAACTATGACATGTTTTCAATTTGTTATTTGTGTACCATTATTGACAGGTCACTATTAGTATTTAAAATGTTTCATTAAGGCATATGGCAACATGATATTTTGTTCTTGGTGCACAATGTATTGTTTGTTAAAGCAACATTATGTAAGTATGTATGTGTTTTTTATGTGATTTGGCGCCCCTACCCTTTCAGTGAGAGTGTAATTCACCACTGTTGTAAATAAGGACAAGCTAGCCAACAAAGCTAGACACCAACTGACGCAGGAGTACTTACAGTAACACAACTGATGTCTGAGTGTGTTATCTAGTAAGTTTGCTAACATAACTCTAGATTTATAGCTAGTGGTTAAACCTCTGTCTGTGAAATGTGTGGCTGATTTTGCTTGAGGCGAAAACTTTGCTAACACAGCCAAACATCAAGCAAACGCAACAACTCAAGACACGGCAAGCCAGCTAATTAGATATAACCTGCTAGTCCAACAGCAAGAAGGCCAACTCAGCATCTGTCCTGCATTCTTTCAGCTCTTTTAGCTCACGCCAACGAGTAACAGCCAGTCCGATATTTACTCTTGTCCAGTTGCTTGCTCGTCACTGTCTCTTTTTCTTTTCCTTGCTTCCAGCGACATCGTGTTTGGTCTCTTCGCAGCCTCTGCTATGATATCTATACAGTTACAGGGAGACAATGATAGTGATGTCACTCACCCTATTACAAATCCATGTATCATCAAAATGATTTTGAAGTTGTTTTTAAGATAAAAATACTACATAATGTTGCTTTAAAGTGTATTGTATGGCGTGTTGAGTTATTATCTTGAACATACTTGCCATTAATCTCAAATATCATATTTGCCACTGGAAAATGAGTCTATAAAAATGGTCTTGAATTTTAATATAGAAATGCTTTAATTTAAAGAAAATTACCATAATTGTATGCCATGCATGGAGTAAAGGCAAGCATCTATCTAATGTTGGGTGTATGTCATTATAGTGAATTACAATACTCAGAACATGGGAACCCACAACAACAGACACTCAAAAAACAAAAGAGAGATTAAGAAATAAGAAGAAGAGAAAAAAGAAAACCCTGGGCCCTACCCAGTAGCCACTATAGACTGAAGCCCTGAGAGTTGTTTCTCAATGTGACAATGTGAAAGGCGTTGCTCGTAGTGATAAACCTGCTAAGAATTATCATTCAAATCTCAAGCTCTGCTTAGCTTTACAGAGCTTAATAGTGAGCTTCAGCTCATTATTTAGCTGTTCGACCCACAACTTCGGTTGACTCTCGCCTCTGTAGCATTGCTTCGGCAGCAGCAGGCAGCGTTATTTAAAGAGTAAAAGCCCAGACAGACAGAGCGAGAGACTAGCTGGTGAACACTGTGGAGCATTTAGCAGCTAAAGAGACTATAAAGAGAGGAGGTGGTTGGTAGAGACCAAATATAGAGCCAAAAGAGAGTGCATATTGGACTAACATTCCCCAGGTAGAGAGAAACACAACTCCATGTGAATAGTAATGTTGCTCTTTAAATGCCGGATGTGCAGAGGGACTGTTTTAAAAAATGCAAAACAAACTGCAGTTAAAATTGTATTTGTATTTATTGTGGTCACAACGAACACTGCTACACTACTGGTACAGCAGGCAAACACCACATTCAAAATCCGAATTACCAGCAGAAAGTCCCACCTTAATGCAGAATGAGTGCAGTTGGGGTCCATGCAGCTAAAGTTCCTCAGAGGGCCCCAGACCTCCAGCTATCTCAGAGGGACTACGCTCACACATTCTGTCTTGTCACAAACACAAGCAAAGGGATAAGAAAAGCCTTTGAATGAGGTTCACAGAGAAAAAAAGAGGCCAAGAGACTAAGAGGAGGTGGACCCAAAGGTCTACCTGTTGGTCCTTCATGAACCACCAGGTACTCTCAAAAAAAAAAACTAACAAGAGGAACATTTGCTATTTAAGCCTCCAACTTTCCAAAAACATTGGGTCTCATTGGGAGGAATAGCAATGCAGAATGTAGCTGTGTGCATTAGAAAAACTTGTCATCAAAATGTCAGCTTTTCACACATTGAGAATTCACTAATTCATTCATTCACAGTGGCTTTGAAAGAACATTCCCAAGTGCTGCGACTCACAAGTGACTAGGACATGATGCAGCAAGTGATTTCAAAGAAGAATGTGAGGGCTTGTCTGCAAAACTTGTCCTTTGTATTGTCATCTCTTTGATAAAAACATTCTCAGGTTTTTTTCTTCTCTATAAGCCTTCCTCTCCTTGGAGAGACAATTGAGGGTCTTCTTGCTTTCTCTGTAGCTTCTTTTTCACCTAAGGGCACTTATGCTGAGCCTGGACTTGTTACACTCCAACCCAGTGTTGAGACAATTGAGCTGCTTTGTGTGTGTGCGTGTGTGTTGTCCAGCATTCACGTGGGACTGTGTTCAGAGGCCTTTGTGATAGAATATGCTCCTGCCTCGCTTTGTTGAGACCTGATGAAATATGTATTGACACAGAGGAGAACTAAACAGACGGCCTAAAAACACAGGTTCCTTTGATATTGTTTTGGTTCGACCATGACCATGATACCAAGTGCTGTAGCTCTTGAGTTTTTCAGTTTTTCTCAGTTTCTGAGCTATTGAACCTTTCATTTTCCTCCCTCTCATCTGTGTGTATTGTTGCCATCCGTATTGTTTTCATCCATTGGCAATTTGATCAAAGCTTCAGGGTTTAAGGCTTAAATGACAAATCAGTTAAGTGTAATCCAATCATTCTCTCAAAAAGGTCTCTCGTGAACAGGTAGCAGAATATCAGCACTACCACTTTTACAGTTTTTTCTCAATTGTTTACACAGTAACGATGAAACTTGAGACACAGCGACTAAAACCTGAAAGACATGTACCTTATCCTACACCAGTTCTACACAAATACAGACACATTTATTAAATAAATAGATAGGTACTTTATTCATCCCCGATGAGAAATTGTAGTATTATAGTAGCAGCGGTTTAAATATATAAATAAATCACAGTAACATACACGACTTACACAAAACAAGCATGAGGTAGTTTAAAAAACACAATACACAAAGTACAGTAGGTTACTCTGCAAAAGTTTCAGGCCAGTGTGAAAAAATGGTATAAAGTAAGAATGCTTTCAAAAATACATGTTAATCAATTAACAAAACACTAAGTGGGTGAACAGAAATAAAATCTAAATCAACTTAAAAAACATGGATCCATCCTGCCTTGTATTAACGGTTCAGGCTGGTGGTGGTGGTGCAATGATGTTACGGATATTTTCTTGCCACACTTTTGGCCCCTTAGAACCAAGTGAGTATTGTTTAAACACAACAGTCTACCTGAGTATTGTTGCTGACCATGTCCATCTCTTTATGACATTGTACCCATCTTCTGATGGCTACTTCCAGCAGGATAATGCACCATGTCGCAAAGCTCAAATCATCTCAAACTGTTTTTCTGAACATGACAATAAGATCACTGTACTCCATTGGCCTCCACAGTCACCAGGTCTCAGTCCAATACAGCACACTTGGGATGTGGTGGAACGGGAGATTTGCATCATGGATGTGCAGCTGACAAATCTGTAGCAACTGCGTGATGCTATCATGTCAGTATAGACCAAAGTCTGTTTGAATGTTTCTAACACCTTGTTGAATGTATGCCACAAAGAATTAAGGCAGTTCTGAAGGCAAAAGGGGGTCCAACCCAGTGCTTGCAAGGTGTGCCTAATAAAGTGGCCAGTGAGTGTAATAAGTAATAGTAACAATAAGTCATAATAAAATTAATAAATAACCTTTCTGTTCCTTCACAGTGTGTTTGTCCATTTGGGGCCTGATATGTTGGCTCACGTCATTTCTGCCACCATGCCCTATAATACTGTAATAAGGGAAGTGCACATTACAAATTAAGTAAATTAGTCCTTGATAATAAAAGCCAGCAAGTTGCACTACAGAGTCATTTTCGTGTCATCTTCACTGTCCCAAACCATAAACACACAGATTTTGTGTGAGAAAAGGATCTGACAACTTGTAGTCTAATGTAAGAAGACACTACTCTGTGACTCTCCTGAGACTTTATTATTTTATGTGTCACATCTTTTGCTTTTGCCTTGGAAAAGTTCTCTGTCTGACTCTTTATTTCAGAGGGCCGAAAATGACAGAAATTTTTTCTTCCTTTGAAAATACTCTCAGAAGCTGATGTATTAAACTTTACTTTTACAAAACTCACAAATTAGTATGAAATGATTTGACCAAACTTAACAGTCAAATTCCTTTGGCTAAGAGATTAAAAATGATGTAAGTCTTCACATATTTTTAAGGGGGTAGGTTTGATTTTGACGATAGTGGGGACATAAAAGTGGTCCTCAGTGCCCCCCTAGAAGCTGAGGTTTTTTGCATTTATGAATTCTGACTGCAATTCATGTTATTTAGAGCCTTATTTATATAGACATAGATAGATATAAATATATAGATGTAGTGCATGCCTCATGGGACCAGTGTAGACAAAAGAGACATTGAACTCACACTTTGCTGTGGAAAGATGAGCTTAACGTTTTTTCACACACAAGACATTCCTCATCTATGTCATTATTCTGCAATACGACATACACACGTTTTATTAAATGCTGTAACACACACAGTGTGACAGCTATTGCTAATATATCACCAAGTCATAATTTGAGCTTATTTGGTCGGGTTGCTTCTGTCACCTATTGTCTTAGAGAAGCAGGACTCGAAGTAGAGAACAAGATCTGTTTAAGGGGCTATATGTAGTTTTATTAAAGGTTTAGTACCTTTTTTTTTTTACCTGTGTGTAAAGGGGGTTTAAACTCACATAAAAATAATCCACTTGCCGGGTTATTCTGTTACCTCTGGTGCCCAGTAAGCCTAATTCTATATGAAGACTTAGGGTCGAATTTTCTGGGAAATCCTTTGGCTGTGACTATATGCGCGTTCCTGAGCCTTTTGCCTTCTAATTCTGTACCGTACACCCAGCAACAACACTGCAGCTAACGAGATGGAGTCTGCTAAAACCAAAAAATGACCGGCTCCCAGTACAACACAGACTTCAACATAAACTCCACGTAAGGATAAAAAACAGAAAACAGTTGTATGTGCTGAAGCAGACTAAATGAGAATCTGATTGACGTCGGGTGAAAACACGGTTAGCATCGGAAAGGCTTTGTTTTGAACCTGACAAAAAAATGACACTAAGTTGGCTTTCATCGTATTGGACAGGTAAACTAACATTACTGTAAACATATGAAACATATTGTGATTCTGTGCTTTAGCTGGCTCAAGTTAGATAATGTTAGCTTGCTGGCTAATGGCCAGTATTTGCTAGCATAATCCAAATTTAGCCTGAAAGAAGGGATGTAACAGTACAAAGCAAATGTGGAGTGATCAATTTGTTTAAACTAGCCTAAAGTGACACAAGGCAAGGCAGCCATTAGCCGTTAGCATCAACCTGCCGCTGTTTGCTTCATAACATTCAGTTTAGATTTATTGTTGTTTTGTCTCAGTCGCTGTAACTCACATGTCCCACATAATATACAATAATGCAACATTAATCATGTGTTCAACAAATCAACGTTACTTAATGCGGTCCAACTGTTACAAATTGTGGCAATAATCTCATTATAATATTTAGTCTAGCGCATTAACCTTTTTCATTATCATCAAATACATTGCTGAGCCTCCGGTGAGATAAACAAGTTGTTACTGAAAGCAGGTGGGAGCTAACACTGATGTATCATGTTGGCTAAATGCAATGTTATCATGTAACCAGAATGGCTTAGCTCAACCTCAGCCTCATAAAATTATTACTGTAACGTAGCAGTGGGAATTTACCTGAGTTCCCCTTCGCGGGAACTCGAACTGCATCGGTGACAACACTATGGGAACGCCTTTGGGCGTGGCAGGGCTGAAACATGAATGAAACTACTCCAATCCTATTGGTGTTGCTAGAACGGTAGCGTGTGACGGCGTAACTGGAGGCGTATATAAGCACACCGGCACACCGGACACATTAGCCTTTTTCTATTCAGCAGGCGCTCTGGCATGTTTGAGGACCAAAGCTACAGCAAAAACCGAAGAAGTTCTTACCTGGAAGGAGGTCAGATGGCAGACAGAGAGATGGCTGTTGAACGATTCAGGCGGTGTGTTTTTCCATGCCTGCGCTACATCACGGCTGGGGACACTCATGCCCTGTGTGTTTCCTGTCTGGGGATGCCGCATGCCCATGCAGCTCTCGAGGGGGCTGCTTGCGGCCATTGCGAGGCCCTGCCCCTGAGGGTGCTGAGGTCCTGTGCGGCTCTCTTTTCCAAAGACGGCTGGATGCGCTCTCCCCGTGGCTCGCGCCTGGCGGTCGCTGAGGCGGCGCGGCAGCTTCGGTCATAGGGCGCCCAGCGCTACATCTCCGAGAGTATCGGGACTGCCGAGGATTTTTCCCATTACTCGTCTGCTGACTCCTCGTCTGCTGCTCCTCTCTTCCCCGTTCGGAAGTCCGTTTCTTGGCTTCTCCTGGCCGAGGTATGAGTTTGGAGAGGCTTGCACAGTCTAATTCTGAGGAGCTAGACGTGCTTAGCATCATGGAGGATGACTTCCGGGAGCCGGGCCGACGTCATCAGACCGCGCCCAGCTATGAGAGGCGGGGCAGGAGCCGCGGGCCGGCAGTAACCTCTATGAGCTTTTCTGCAGCCTGAGCGCCACCCCCGCGTTCTTTCCTGATTTGCACAATGAGTTATGTAAATCATGGAACAGACCAAAAAAAAAAAAAAAAGCTGCTCTGCACGGCTGACTGTGGTCCCTCTGAGGAGGACCTGACTAAGCTCCGTAGAGCTACGGACTTAAACGCTCCGTGTTACTAAGCATTGGCTGCTCCATGGCAGCATTGGTGGCTACGGAGCGCCATCTGTGGCTCAACCTCTCGGGCATCCAGGGGAAGAAGAAGGCTTTTCATCTGTCAGCAGGTTTCAGCAGCGCCAGCGAGCTCTCACCAGTCTGCCCGCCCTAGGGGTTGCAGCTGGAAAATGATCATGCTCACACACCGTGGGTCGCCGGCGAGTTTTCCCTGGCGGCTCTCCGCTTCAGGGTGCCACCGGGGACCTACGCATAACACCGGCCCTTGGCGGATTTTGTAGAAGCATGGCGGAGCCTTGCAAACATTTCCCCGTGGGTCCTGCGCACTGTAGTGGATAGCTACAGGCTGCAGTTCCGGGTCCACCCCTGCAGAAGTTCAACGGGGTGGTCTGGACTGCAGTGCATGCGGGGCAGAGCCAGGTGTTGGGACAAGAAGTTCGCTCTCTGCTGGAAAACGGGGCCAGAGAGCTTATTTCCCCGCCAGTCAGGGAGTCCGGGTTCTACAGCCGGTACTTCATAGTTCCCAAGAAGGACGTATGGGTTGCGTCCGATTTTGGATCTGCAGTCCCTGAACCAATCTCTGAGGAGATTCAGGTTCAGGATGTTCACCATCCGCGCCATCATCAGTCACGTCCAATCTGAGGATTGGTTTGTCACGATAGATCTACGAGACGCATATTTCCACATCTCCATCCGTCCCTCTCACAGGAAGTTCCTGAGGTTCGCCTTCGGGGGCGCCGCGTACCGTTCGGCCTAGCACTCTCTCCTCGCACGTTCACCAAATGCATGGATGCAGCTCTGGCCCCGCTGAGGCTCCAGGGCATCCGCATATTAAACTACATCGACAACTGGCTCATCTTGGCTCAGTCTCGGGAGTTAGCGGTTCGGCATCGAGATGTCGTCCTCGCCCACCTTCAGCGTTTGGGGCTACAGCTCAATGCGAAGAAGAGTGTGCTGACGCCCGCCCAACGGACTACGTTCCTAGAGGTGGTGTGGGACTCGACGACGATGCGGGCCCACCTGTCGCCTGCACGCGTCGGGTCCATTTTGTCCTCGGTGACCAGAGTGAAGCTAGGCCGCACCATAACTGTGAAACACTACTACTAAAACTACACACACAGAGGGTGTTGGGTCTCATGGTGGCAGCGTAATCCCGTCTGGCCTGCTGCAAATGAGAGCCCTGCAGTGGTGGTTAAAATCCAAGGAATTCTCCCTGAGGGGAAATCCATTCCGTCTGATACGGGTTACGAGCAGGTGCCTTCGTTCCCTGTCAGTATGGAGGAAGCCTTGGTTCCTGTCCCAGGGTCCCGTGTTGGAAGCGTCATGTCGGCGGACAATTATTTCGACAGACGCGTCATGGACGGCCGCTTTGCGAGAGGCTCCTGGCAGGAGCATCATTTCTTTTGGCACATAAATTGCCTGGAAATGTTGGCGGTTTTCAGAGCTCTGAGGAGTTTTCTGCCCACTCTCTCTGCGGTCGCCACGTCCTTGTCAGGACCGACAACACGGCGGTGGTGGCCTATTTGAATCACCAGGGGGGTCTGCGCTCGCACCCGTTATGCAAACTGACACATCAGATCCTCCTGTGGTCCCGGCAGAGACTGCTGTCCCTCAGAGCTACATACGTCCCTGGGACCCAGAATCAGGGAGCAGACCTGCTGTCGAGACAGGGGCTGAGGCCCGGGGAATGGAGACTCCACCCCCAGGTGGTGGAGTTATTATGCGAAGGTTTTCCCCCATAGACGTGGACTTGTTTGCGTCTCGAGAGACAACGCACTGTCCCCTGTGGTTCTCCCTCTCGCCCCCAGCCCCGCTAGGGCTGGATGCCATGGTGCAGACGTGGCCGAGGCTGCGCCTGTATGCCTTTCCCCCAGTTGCTCTGCTCCCGGGGGTTCTGGACCGCCTGGTCCGTCAGGACGGTGTCATTCTACTGCTGGTAGCCCCGTTTTGGCCGGCCCGAGTGTGGTTCTCGTACATAATATCGCTCCTCGAGGGCCCGCCATGGCAGGTCCCCCTGAGGAGGGACCTGCTGTCTCAGGCGGAGGGACAGTTCTTTCACCCTTGCCCCGCCCTGTGGAGACTGCGGGTCTGGCCCCTGAGGGGGCCCAGTTCTTGGAGGCGGGCCTGACGGCGGGAACAGTCGAGACGCTGCTCAGCTCCAGAGCCCCGTCCACGAGAATGACGTACGGCCTGAAGTGGAATGTGTTGCCACCTGGTGTAGAGAACGGGCGGTGGACCCAGTTACCTGCCTGGTGACTATGGTACTGGAGTTCCTCCAGGACCGTTTCTCTGCTGGCCTTTCCCCATCCACACTCAAGGTGTATGTGGCTGCCATGGCGGCGTTCCACGCCCCTCTGAGGGATGGGCCTCTGGGGAGGCTTCCACTGGTCGTGCGCTTCCTCCGTGGAGCCCAGAGGATGAGACCCGTGACTCATTCCAGGGTTCCCACTTGGGACCTGGCGGTGGTTCTCGAAGTGCTGGCTGAGGCCCCCTTCGAACCCCTGGAGTCGACTGAGGCCAAGCACCTGACCCTTAAGATGGCCTTTCTCCTCGCTATCACCTCTCTGAGGAGGGTGGGGGATCTCCAGGCACTTTCAGTTTCTCCTCAATGCCTGGAGTTTGCCCCGGGGAGGGTCAGAGCCATCCTGCACTCCTGTCCGGGCTATGTCCCTAAGGTTCCAGGTTGGCAGGGTCTACGGTGCTGCAGGCGTTTCATCCCCCACCTCGTGACGGCAGAGGACGGGAGACTTCATCTGCTCTGCCCGGTCAGAGCACTGAGTATTTACATTCTGAGGAAAGCAGACCAGCTGCTGGTGTGTTTCGGGTCCTCCAAGGCTGGGCTCCCCGCTTCTAAACACACGATCAGCAACTGGATTGTTCAGACTATTTCCCTGGCCTATCAGGTGCGCAGGTTACCTTCACCTATGGCCGTAAGGGCGCACTCTACTCGAGGCATGGCGGCCTCTAGGGCCCTCCTCATAGGGGCTTCACTCCAGGATTTGTGTGAGGCAGCTGGCTGGGCCACTCCTCACACTTTCATCCGGTTTTACAGTCTGGACCTTCCTTCTGCACCCGGCACCCGTGCGCTCTCCTCCTAGTCGTGACTACAGGTTGCTGCACGCTGGGGGGGCAGGCGGAGGCTTCGGCGTGGCATAGTGGGTATTCTCGTTCCCATAGTGTCGTCACCGACGCAGTTCTAGTTCCCTCGAAGAGGAACGTCTTAGGTTACGTATGTAACCCTTGTTCCCCGAGAAGGGGAACGAGACACTGCGTCGGACCGCCACACCTCACCCCGCCTGGAGTGCCTTGCTTCATAGCAAAAGGGCTAATGTGTCCGGTGTGCCGGCGTGCTTATATACGCCTCCAGTTACACCGTCACACGCTACCGTTCTAGCAACACCAATAGGATTGGAGTAGTTTCATTCATGTTACAGCCCTGCCACACCCAAAGGCGTTCCCATAGTGTTGTCACCGACACGACGGCTTTAGGCGGGGAGAGAGGTGCGGCGGGCCGACGCGGTGTCTCGTTCCCCTTCTCGGGGAACAAGGGTTACATACGTAACCCGAGACGTTTCCAGCACTGTGTGAAGCTCATGAGCGGATTTTGCTTGCTCATGAGTTTGAGCACGCATACAGGCACACACTTGGTTGCAATCTAAAAACCACTCTGCTAGTGGCTGCTGAAAACTACATAATACCCGTTTAACCCTTTGTGTACCAAATATATTGACTAGACACTTATGGACAACAGTGGTTATATTTACATTTTTTGATGAAAAGTATTGCTAGAGACAGCTACTGGATTGTCCCTACCAAATTCCCTTGTTTCCACTATTAATCTATTGATGAACTGCACTTCAGATGCAGTTAATAAGAAGCTCAGGGACTCCATCATCAACAAGGAGAGGAAAGTTATTCTGAAGGAGGCCCAAAAAAGAACTGCTCCCTGAACAAGGTGACGTCTTACTACAGCGGGTTAAGAAGCACATTTGGACAGCTTTCTTTTGTGTGTGTGTATGTTTATTAGTTTGGTTCATTTGGCTCAATGTGAATGCCTCCGGTCCAATGGCAAAGATTGACAGACAGTTGCCACAATGCCAATGCCACAAAACAGAAGTCAAGAACCCAATGTTCATGTTAGTTTATTATCACAATTTCACCTTTTGTACCAATACATTATTTCACTTTAAATTTTATCTTGCTTGATGGCAGTGTAACATTCACGGCAAAGTGAAAAACCTACTGCCAACTGCAGCTTTGCAGTCACGGCTAATAATTAGCCTAAATGAGCTACTCTTGCAGTGTCACTTACTTGTAGGGGTTTGTTAACAAGTGAAATCAGACAAAAACAATGTATTATGACTCCTTTTAAATTAGCTAAATTGATATTAGTTTTGATATAGATTCTATAAGATGTAACTGCCAGTCTTTGCAGCCATATTGTCAGTGGTTTGTTGACACCTCTGCAGTTCTTTTTGCCAACTGGGAAATATCCTGATATCTACAACTCTGACTTATAGCTCGGAGACTGATGTAAACTTTAATCCCATCTGTTTTCTTGTAATTGTGATCTGAACAATATACACAGAAAACAATGTCCAGATACAAATGTGCACATGTCATTAATGCCACATCCCTAGGCCTTTACAAATGGATTCTTCTAGTAAACACTACTCAACAGGAAAGCAACCATGGATGATAAAAAAAGCAGGGCACGTATTGCATGATGTGACCTGCTTTTTTTATCCACAGTTGAGTTTTGCATAGGGTTGCTGAAAATCACTAGCTAGCAAGTTGGCTTGCTCCCTTGTTTGCCAGTTAGATTGTTTTTTCTGTGCAATATTTACTTTTGGACTAGTTACTTACAGGGTGCAAATATTCCTGGCCTTTGAAAAACTGAACTTTGAAAAAGACACACACACACACACACACACACACACACACACACACACACACACCCCAATCCCATATTAGTGTCCTTCTCCAGCACATATAGACCTCACAATATAAAGGCAAATTATGACTTAAGTGCCATCACCTGTTGGACGCTGGACAGCCAATTAAGAGAGTAATATTCCTGTTTACTGATATCTCTAGTCCAGTCCCCAGCTGGCTCCCATTAGAGGACCCAGTGGGATTTTAATTGCTGAAATGCAACCACAACATTGAGTGTAAATTAATATCAGCACTTTGTGGCAACAACTTTTGGCGAAAGTCAGTGGAGGGTAAAAGTCTAATGCCAAAAAGGTTCAGGGGTTTGTGTAGAGTGGTCATATGGCTTTATCCTGTAACTGCTATGCATTAGTAAATTATAAAGTCTTAACCACTGCACTGGAGAAATCTCCCTTCATGATTTTATTCTACCATATCTGCCTTGATGCTGCAGAAAAATAAATGATAAATAAACATTATGCAATAAAAACATTGATTTTTTTTACACTTTATGTTGGCTGTTTTGTAGCAAGACTTAATTTAACATTCACTGAAATAATTTGGAATGCCACAGTCTGTGTGATATTTACTATTTGTATGTATTTAAACTAAGTTCCCCTTCGAGGGAACTCGAACTGCGTCGGTTACGACACTATGGGAACGCCTCTAGGCGAAGCAGGTCTGAACGTGAATGAAATCACTCCAATCCTATTGGCTTGTTGCTAGAACGGTAAGGTGTGACGGAATAACCGGAGGAGTATAAAGCACACCTGTACACACTCATCATTAGCTTTTTTCTATTCAGCAGGCGCTCTGTATGTTGTTTGAAGAAAGCTCCAGTCCTA
>NC_060171.1:7384911-7403087 GCF_021292245.1 Micropterus dolomieu
GGCACGGTTTAGTGGGTATCTCGTTCCCATAGTGTCGTAACCGACGCAGTTCGAGTTCCCTCGAAGGGGAACGTCTCGGGTTACGTATGTAACCCTGGTTCCCCGAGAAGGGGAACGAGACACTGCGTCGGCCCGCCGCACCTCTCTCCCCGCCTGAAGCGCCTGCTTCATAGTTAAGCTAATGATGAGTGTGTACAGGTGTGCTTTATACTCCTCCGGTTATTCCGTCACACCTTACCGTTCTAGCAACAAGCCAATAGGATTGGAGTGATTTCATTCACGTTCAGACCTGCTTCGCCTAGAGGCGTTCCCATAGTGTCGTAACCGACGCAGTGTCTCGTTCCCCTTCTCGGGGAACCAGGGTTACATACGTAACCCGAGACGTTTTATGTAATAATAGGTAAGTATTTTGAAGTGTTTCAATGCCTGAAAACACTGGTGAAAGAAAGTGTGGAGTCTACAGAGGAACAACATATAACAATCCCAGAGAAGCTCTTTCTCTATGACAGCTGCTTAGATTAACCATAAAGTAATATAAATAGCAATGTTCATGTGATTAGGCTATAAATCTCTCATGACATTTTAGGTTAAGGTAACAAAACTACATGGTTAGGTTTAGGAAAAGATCATGGCTTGGGTTAAAACATTAATTCAGCGCTGACACAGGACACAGACAGCAGCATCCTGGGTGAAAGTCCTGCTTTTGTGAAAGGCTTTCTGGCAGAAAGCCCTGAAGGCAAACTTATCCTGCATACACAATGCACACAATGAAGACACAATGAGTACAAATCTCACAAGAGCTTTGCAAATCTAGCGTTACCATCTAGACTGGACCATTTGTTAGAGTTCAAGGATACACACAATGCGTTTTGGTGAGTAAAACTAAATGTAAATATAACTTTTGTTTGACACGAAAACTCCACAGAGCACAGAATTCACTGTGATGACTCTTACAGGGGACTGTATATTTGGTGTTTTTTTCATCCCAATTTGCCAGCCCCGGTTACAATTCTGACCATTTTTTTCCCCAAAACAAGCTGACAAATAAAAAAAAACTCTTAAATGTGTATTTGAATTATATGATTTCAGTCCTGTGACTTTTGCTAAGTCAGAGACATACATTAGAGGTTCAAAGTGGGAGAAGCTGCTGTTTCCAATTTCATAATTTGCTGAATGTTCCTAAACACTGAAACATGTGTCACACTATAGGTATATGTTATGGTGATCAGTTTGAATTACTTCAACTTGTGTCAGAGAAATTAGTTTTCTCTGTGTTTGGCATGGATGGCTCTAAATGCTTTGATACCAGTGTTGTTAAGGAAAAGAAGCCAGTCAGAGTTGTATTAAATTCTGATCACTTTGTTGTCGCAGTTAGTTACACAACGCTGCACTATAAATGCAAAGTTCATCAAACATTGACATCTGATGGAAAAATAACGGACTATTAATCTTTCTTGTGTTTTGCCAAGATTACCTCTGCATCCTCCATCCTTTTCTTTCATAAGGATATCTTGGAGTGTATCATATATTATGTGTATCATACTTAGCACATTTAATCCAGTTATGTTTTTTCCATCATATGTATATCCAATAGAAATATGGATAGTCTTTCACCCTATTTTCTAGGCATTATTTAGCCAGCATCCACTCAATAAAATCCAGACAACTGCCCATTGCACCATTTAAAATTCACAATGATGACACACTATACTGACAAGAAGTTACAACAAAAAGAAAATGATACATCTTCATGTTGATCTGTGCTAAAACCACCAAAGCAAGCCAGGCAGTATGTCGTACAGTAAACTTGACTTTCACAGACCTTCAAGGTAAAACAAAAAACAGTTTTTTCTTTGTGTTCAACAGAATTCCTGGTGGACTGCCATGAATTTGTTCATTGTTGCCTGAGTGCACCTTAATTTGTTCGTGCCAGGCAAGACGGCGGGAGGTCGCTCTGTGTGGGTCAGAATTGACTCTCAAATAAATGCTCTGCGCCGAGTCTCAAACAGCTCCTTTTTGTCCCAAGACGTGCGGCCTTGATTGAAATGTTCACCATATTCAGGGCTGCAATTTATTTTTCACAGCATAAAGTAAAAGATAAACAATGGTGATTAATTTTCAGTGACAGAAAATTAACATTTTGAATCTTTTTCTTTCACTAAAATAACTCTCAAGCGTGGTGTACAGTAGCTCATTGGACAGGAATAAGCATGCTTGTGGAAAAAGGAATGAATTAATGAAATGTGGTGATTAAAATTTGAGAAGCCACAGTCTTGTTAGTTTCAAAGGGTTTTTTTTTAAGTCTGTATTTTTGCATTTTAGTGTATGAGTGTGTGTGTGTGTGGGGGGGGGGGGGGGGGGGGGGGGGGGGCTAGTGAGACAGAGAGACAGGAAGAGAGACTGCTTCTCTTTAAGGACTGGGGCAATTCCAGCAGAGAAAAGCTACCTTGAACATCTTGTGTGTACACACATATGTCTGTACCTCTAAAGTTATGAGGACCCGCAATGGATTCTAGTCCATAATCCTTAACCATCATTACTACATGACTTCTAACCCAAACCATTAACTTAACATTTTACAATAATATACCCCCTTTGAAATTTTTTGTCAGCCAAGTACCCCCTAACCAGAGCAAACAATTTTGGTAGGGAAAAAAAAGACTGGATAAAGAGGTACAATAAAGCACTGCACCACCAGTTTCTGATTTACTCAACAACCTTGTAACTGAAAAACACTTGCTACATTTCCATCCATCACTAAATTCATTCATTCAATTCATGGCAAACCATTTTTGTCAGCACGAAATAACACTAAAAAGGCATTGTAGTTGCTTTGAACTGCATCTTTTTGGTAAGTTGCACTTACTATTTAGCAAGAAACATGGGCTTCTGCTTTACTGAGGATCTTTGGCATTTTCTGTGGCAGGAAGGCAACTGCAGTGATCAAACTCTTTTCCAGGCACAGTCAGTTTCTTGGCTTTGTTTTGATCAGAGTCATTGCAGGAAAGGAGGCCTCACACAAATATGTGGATCAAAAGGGTAATAGCTGCTCTAAAGCTGTCTTTCCCAGCTCTGGGTGCTCCTCCTTCTTCACACACACACACACACACACACACACACACACACACACACACACACACTGTATCCTGTTTAAGTTTGGATATTAACTGTTTAAGAGTGGATGTGTCAAACCTCATCTGTAGTCTACAGTCTGATGAAACATCAGATTTCTCACCCAATCCTGTTGGGCAGATTTCTGCTCCTCCATGTCAGTGAAATTAGAATATAAACCATCAATCAAGTTGGCTAAATGTCCCTCTGATTCACTTCACTGGAACTTTCTGGAGAGGAAAACATCTACCTGAGGAAAGCAGGTGAAACTCCCCTCTGCACATGCCCTTTTTTCACAGCGCTGCTTTCTTCAGGAAACCACCCACCATGTCATACAGGTTCAGAATGCTGGTGTCTTTGGCCTTCACATTAGTTTGTTGAATATATCTGCCAGAAAGCAAAGCAAGCCCTGCACTTCAGGGTTTTCATCATGCTATGAGCCTGACATTGATTCAGCTGCTTCAGTACAGACACTGGTTTGGCAGGATTTCCAGTGCAAACCTTTTTCACTGAAGAACACATTAACAACATTTAAATTGGCCTTTCTGGTTGTTTTTCCCTCTATTGTCTTGCAGAAAAGTATATGTTCTCAAATGTTCTCAGTATCAATGTATCTCATTGAAAGCAATAAGCTGTGCCTTTCCACTGACATCTGTCGATTCATCAGGCTGGAGTGAAAAGGATTCATCAAGTTTTCTCACGTCTTGATCAACAATGCCTATTCCCATTGTGTGTCTATTCTACAGTAAACAATGTTATTGGACAAAGGCACTGTTTTTTTATTTGGCTCCTACATTTTTGTCCTGCACAGTCTTCGTCAAGACAACAGCAGCTGGAAGTAATAGGTCTTCAGCTATGGTGAATGGCTTTTTGGCTTTAGCTACGATGACGTGGAGACTTTTCTCATCATTTCATAGGCTGATCTGAAGTCAGAAAGTTTTCTCTTAAAAACTGGTGGCTTACCAACATGACAGTGATGTTTTGTGTCTTTGGAGGTGCGCTGGCTTCATGTGACTGTTGGCTAATTTCTCCCTGCAACAAAAGCACAATGCGTTGGGAAGGTTGCAGCTCATTGAGATAAATCCTATAAAACATATTCTTCCTGATACTGACGGTATTTTGTTGGCTCTGCTTTTGGTTCCTTGGTCACCTCGTGTTTTCAGCTGTATTGTTGCTACGGTTCAACCACAAATCCATTTCTTGATTTTCATCTGTTCAATATCAAAACTGGTCTCCCACTCACAGTGAGCAAACATCATCACAAACCCCCACCATTTGAGAAACACTGATTTAAATTAAACGTTTTTCCATTGTCTCTTTCAAAAATACATCAGGCCTGTACAGAACAGCCTTACGTAACCCCTGTTCACTACGGCTGTTAACACACTCATCTGTTCTTCAGCAAAGCATTCATAATCCTCCACACACACACTTTCCCCTCCTCTGGTCCTCTGAGCCCCCCTCACCATTAACAGGCCACCGCAGCACGCCTTCTCCATTTAGGTCCTCCAGTCCATCCAAATCCCCCCACCCGTACACACACATATAGATTCCTCTTTCCGCTCGCCATCCAGCGTCTCAGAGGATTTGTGGAAAGATTGTTTCTGCTGCAGACGACCAGGCTGCAGAATTGTATTTGTTTTTTCTGTAGCTCTGCCTGTAACTGCAGACAGTAGCAAACCGCCGGACTGTGTGTGTTAACTGTCTGTGTCCACAGTTATGATGGAGTATATCATGTAACAGCCTGAGCATCTGTAGCCTTTAGGTTTTATATGTCTAACACGCCTGAGTATGTTTGACACTGTTTAGGATTGACAGGAGACGTTTTTGGTCTCCAGGGTATTTATATTTTGAGTAGCATGTTGTGTGATGTTTTTCAGCTCAACTCAACTCAACCACAGCATGTTAAAACAATACATTTAGTAGTTAGATGCTAGTAAAAAACACATTTAAATTGACAGTCATTTCCAGGAGCAGAAAAGTAAATATAGAGATTGTCTCATGTATGTAACCTGTTGTGTCCTAAATTGACACTCCTGGTTAAACATTATGATGGGTGGCTGATTGAGTTTGCCCTCTTGGAGTGGATGTTTGAGCATGACTCTGCATGTGTGTCTGTGTGTGCAGGTAGTTTCACTCAAAGAAGACAGGAGGTATTTGCTGTTACAAATTAGCAGAGTAAACGGAATTAAAGACAGGGCTACTGACAGTTGCAGAGAAGATTAATGTGCAGTTGTTCTTTTTTTATTGTAGTTTTTGGCATCCAGCACATTTTTGTTGTCATTTGGGAAAGGTTTTTCTAAAACATAAATAGAAAAAAAAGCCTGCACTCAAGCATTATCATGTCCTCGTTGTTCTGCCAACAAGTCAGTTCAGTCAGAGTCATTTCATTTGATCAAATCAATGGCAGTCAAGGATTCGATTAAACTTCTTTTGGTTGTGATTTGAGCTCCTCACCTTTTTATTAATATACATATAAAAAGGAATATTCTTAAAGTGAAATTCCCTTCTATCCAAACAAAACTGCACTGCTTTAAACATGCCATTTTCATCTCTGTTTCTCACAAAAAGAAAACACCACTCACCACACCACATGTGTAGATAACATTTCCATCTAGTGTTCAACATCTTTTACTGGGTTTATTTAACTTTAATTCCTTGATTCTTACATTTTATTTTATATTATATATTATATTTTAGTTTTAGTTTTCCTCTTGCTCTGTAAAATAGCTACAGACTTAATTCCATCTATCCTAGTAAAAAAGTCTGTTCTTGACCGCAGCTGCTCGGCAGAGAGCGCTGAAGTCGATGCCTCCTTCGTCGCACCGTTCCGCGCTGCTGCCCTCTGATCTAACTTGGCAGCAACATTACCATCTCTATGTAAATTGCTCTCTGACACACAGAGATGGGGGTACGTGGGATAGAGGGGGCAGAGTGTTTGTCAAACTGCTCTGACTCCTCCTCACATACCCTGACAGGGAAAATTACTACAGCCGCTGAACTTGCTGGTCTGGTCTTTTTTATTAGAGACACTTGTAGACAGAATAAAGAGTCTTTCATTAAGATGGGAAGTGAGAGACTCTGTGTGTGTTGAAGTGTGTGTGTGTTTTCCAGATGACCGATGTTTCCTTACAGATGTTCCAGTCTTGTATAGGCCTATGTTTAACACAAGATGACGATAGACTATCCACAGTCTGTTTAGTACTAATTTCTTCAAGTATTCACCACTTGGGTAGGCTTTGTCAGACCAACTGCAAGCTTTTTTTCTCCTCGTCTCTCAGAGATTAAACAAGAGCAACACTTGTAACCAAAACAGGTAACATCAAGAACAGGGTGCACTTGACAGATGTTTTTCAAATACAGAACCCCCCCCCCCCATCCCACCACACCCCTCCATCACCCCCCATCTAAAGGGACTCAACAGCAGCATTGAGGGCAGATCTGTGTGATTTTCTTGCAGATGAAAGTGAATATGTAATTAACATGCTATAATTACTGTCAGCCTCTCTTTTTATTTCAAGATGAAATGATACGAGCTCTCTCTCTCGAGCCAAGGTCGGAGGCCCAAACCTAAGCAATACATATTTAATGGAGAAAGACAGAATGTGAACATATGTGACTGGATACCAGACCTCTACAGTATTTTAAATATCATCCACAGCTGCTGTTGCTCATTTACGGCTTGTGAAATAAATTAGGCAGTCAAATAAATTGCTGCATTGCATCTTTACACTGCATTATTTATTATTTTCAATATGTCATTCATAAGAAATGTTTTTTTGTTCAGTTTGCAGGGTCTCAATTCAGAGAATTATTGTTCATTTCCTCAACTTCCAACATAAATCGGTAGCCAGGCCACAACTAGAACACACTCTACTGAACATAAAAGTAAATGGGCTACTTTTGCCTCATGTGCTGACGTGGTTTTGTGGCTCATTCTTCATTTCGAGATTGTTTCAGCGTTACCGCCACACTGCCATGCTCTATAAACACTGTCCCAACCACCGTACTGCTCCTTGCAAACAGCATCACCAGCACAAGCTCTCTACAGACTTCAAACATATAAACTGAGAACGATTTAACTTTACGAGTGGCCCATAAGAATCCACACAGGCTAAGACAAGACAGCATTGTTGGATGGTGAACACCCCAAAATAGTGTGGTGAGAGATGGATCTGGTTAAGCGTCTCTCTGCCAATGATATCAGATTAAACCCGTCCAGTGCTGGCTACATGGATGACCTCATCAGCTGTGGTTCGGGTGGTTTGGCAGTGAGGGACGGTGTACAAGCTGTGGCAGGAGATGACAGAAAACACAGCAGAGATGTTTTATGCAAAAAGAGTGTGTTGGTGCAGACACTGGCAACAGTTTAATCTTTAAATGCTTTATTTGATAGAATTAAGTCAACAAGAGTGATGCTTTGGAAGCATTTGGGGGTCTAAATCCTTCAAAGAATCAGAGGCATGTTAAACTTTTTATTCACTTGTTCACTACTAAATGAAGGCTTTGTACAGACGAACTGTAGTTTGGAAAAAAATGCTCAACCTGAATGTTTTTGTTTAGTGTGGCTGAGTACAATAATATTAATAATAAAAATATCCTAACCTTTACTTATATGGAAGAGGGGATGAAATGACAGAGTAGAATAAAACATTTAAAATGCACAGTCATTAAAAAACAAAACCCATTTGTTTGCTTTGTAGTTTACTATCAAAAAGTCTGAATTAGTCTATGATACTGAATTAAACTTACAGAGACACAAATGTGGTGAAATCTTTAGCTTTGTCCTTGCCTAACGACTCTTAACCTCTACACTACACTCTTAAATTGAGTATTTTCTGATATTTCTTAATGTCAAAAATTATCATCTTGATAAAGGATTTTTGACTGCATAAACATAAATAAATCTAGAACATCAGTTAAATGACGTGCAGAAACTGCAAGTGCAACACTCTTGCAGTGACACATGTAGACACTGCAAAGAATATCTGAAAATATCCAATCCACATCTCTGATCTGTCAGTGCAAGGCCACAATTAATTGAAGTTGCAAAGTATTTTCTTTCCCCATGTAGATCAACAATGTCTTTGACAATTAGCCTCCCACCCCCTCCCCGAGGACTGAGGTCTGAATCCGTCATGTCACCCACTTCATATAATGAAGAGACAGCGGGTGTCATGTCTGGACATGGCAATCTGCTACTGACATGAGAGTTAGAGTATTAAATGGACTAACTGTCGGCTTTACCATCAAGGAACACCGGTGTCTGAGCCCAATGATTACCACGGCCCCAAACAAAAATGACATTTGTCTGACAATAAAATTGGATACTAACCTGTCTGAAAGCTGTCTCCATTTGCCTAGAACAAGTGCTGGCAAACAGTTTGACACACTTTCCCCTTGAATGCACAGAGAAGGCAAAGCCATCCTTTGGCTCACGGTAATGGCCCCTCATTGTTGGCCACAGAGGATGTGGCGCTATTCATACCGGTGGATGATTGAAAAGAAAATTGAATCCCTTTTGATGTGATAAATGTGTCTATTACTGCATTTGCACACAAAATGTCGGTGGAAATTATAGTGGGAAGGCAGGGCTCAGAGGAGAAAATACATAGGGATGGCATATTGGCTAGCTTTGATTGGAGCTGAAATATAAATATACTGTACCGGTAGATGTAATGAGTCCAAACTCCCTGATTTTTCCACAGGAACTTCGCAAATGAAAGGCCTTGAGAGCCCCAATTGTAAGACTATATAAAAAGGTTAAATGTCTGCATAGCCCTCTCTCTCTTTCTCCATTCAAAGAGCTGTTTGATAAAGGACACCAACAACTGTTTGCCTTGTAATAAAAGGGAATTTTCTCTTTTCAAACACTTCTGAAAGACAGCAAGAAGCCTGGGGAAGAAAGAAGCCACAGTATTTTTGTGGGGCATAAAGTGATGCACTGCGAAGGACAAATTAATTTGAAATTGTTAAGCCAGTTGATGAATTGCGTTGATGTATAATATACATTTATAAAAATGTTCTCTTTGTAAATAAAATCCCATGCCATTTTGGAAACATTTGGAATGCAAGTATAATAATGTTATTTGAATTTTAAATAGTTTTTTACCTAATGTTTTATTTTTTCAGTTATCACCATTTCTAAAAACACTGGCTTTTTGGGGGTAACTTCTTACCTTAAAATAATTGAGTATTCTGTAAGCATTAGAAAAACAAATGACCTATAATTACCTTAAAAAGTAATGATTTATGAGAGGATACATGTTCTCTAGGTCAAATTTTGTTGCAAAATGGTCTAACAAACTTAATCTTAACAACCCAGCCCAATAACTATATTATTGAGTGGCATTAGAAAAGTAAGAAGAAGACAGAACAAACATTACAAATTTCAAGAAATGCTCTTGATTTTGGAATTTGAAGACTTGCGATGTATGAAATGTATAAATAGTTGTAGAAACAAACATACGTAACGTAATACAACACTGAAAACAAAGCTAATGACTAATCAAACAAAACAAACTAATCAAACTAAGTTTGTTATTCTTTGCAATGTTTCACTTCGAAGCAAGAAGTTTCATGACTAAGTTAAAATGGGCTGAATAAATCAGGTGAACCCCTGCCAAAAGACGCAAAATGGTTTAGTCAGCCCTGCACTAGGATTCATCTCCAAATGGTCTAATCGAGAAGAGTGATGGAGGATGCTGGAGAATTAACATGCCTTGTGACAGTTATGTCTGTCCCCAAGAAAGGGAAATCAAGACACCAAAAAAGAAAAGACTGAAAGGAAAGTGAAGGAAAACAGCTGCCAAGTAATTTCTTTCAGAAGAAAGATGAGCACAATCACAACTAACACAGTTAAAGAATGGTTTAAGCTAATATCAGCAGTTTGGTTTGTAGAAAGGAATCTAGCTTCTAGGCTAGCACATAAATCATTATCAGCATCATAAATTAAACTTTCCAAAGGTTATTACTTTTAGGCCTACATGCCTTTCAACTACTAACTTACACAATGTAGGCTCTGACTGATATAGATGAAATGTACTGAAATTATACACATGGCAATGTAAAGGCTATTTATTTGAAAGCTGATGTTTTTGTCTTCTTGTTTCTGCAAATGAAACATGACTCTTGTGAAATCTTGTTCAGCTGCCTTTTATGCAGTATGGTAAGCATTTTCTCAATGTAGGGCTATGACAAGTAAAATGGCATTTTTTTCGGCTTTGTGTTGAACCTTGGTGAAGAAAATAATGTTACATTAAGCATGATATTCATAGCAAACCCCATTTAACAATATAAAGTAATTGTAGGATACAGTGGGATAAAACAAGCGGCTTATTACTGCATTATATTCTGTTATATTTTTATATTTATGAATTATAACCTGCCGGCTGATTGTTTTTGTTTCCATTTATATAAATAAAGACCGTATATTGGAGCAAATGTCTGCTCTGGGGGGGAGGTACCCCAGACCCTCCGCTCATATATTTGAGCATTTCGGATTTCTTCAAAACAGTGTTAAAAATCTTCTCGTCATGTTCTCGTGCATCGTCATGTCTCGTGCCCTTATGTCCCCACCACTTTTCAACAGAAAATGACGCCCCTGTTATTACTTGTTTAAATGACATAAGAAAGGTTCAACCCCAATTACTACCACAGTTAAATGTGTACAGTTGTTAGCTCAATTATTTGTCAACATGTTTCAAAAGATGTGTGAGAGACAGGGTCCGAGAGAGGAAGGGGGCCCACAGAGACTGTGTATAGGGCCCAGTAGCATGTGGCATGTTATTCATGGCGATTTGTTGATACCTGGCTTTTTATCCAGAAAACTTGGAAAATGTTTTGTAGCTGTAACCAAGATATGATCCTTTATCCGTAAAAAAACACAATCTGTGGAATCTTCCAATCCTCTCCTTCTACTCATTTTATTTCCACATCTTGCTGAATAGATATAGCTCATGGTTCTGTCGCTTAAATGAATTGTGTGAAAAGACCCATAGTTTAGGTAATGTCAAGAAGTCAAGAGAAACTTCAGTATCATTAACTCAGTTTTGTTTCTCTTTCATGCTGTCCTCAACACAACTGGTAGGCCTACTTTGTTGATCCTTTCATAAATTATTAATTTTCAAGGCTCAAAGGCACAAATGTTAATGTCTGCATCCCCCAGACTGACAATCAGGAACAAGAAAAAAAGAGAAGCAGGAGAGTAAATGAATCTGTTGGAAGTGTCATCACAGCGTAGTTATTGTGTGTCATCTCTTTTTCAACCAGCCCTCTTGTTTAGCTGTACTTGAGAGGTACATGCAGTAACACAAACATTGACTCCACTACTCTATTCTACCGCCTGACCCTTACATTTTTAATCGAGACACTCATCTCTCTTTCAATACACAACATCTTTGATGGTGAAACGCTCTTTGATGGCAAGTGAATTTCATTTGCGTCTAAAAGCTTGCAAAGTATTCGGTGCAAGATGATGGCCACATTCGTGACTTCTAGGCAATTACTGTAATGATGCAAAATGGTAAACATTGGCCCAACATCTAAATAATTTAACAGACTGAAAACATGCTGCTCCAATGTTTATGAAATTCGTTTTGTGTTTTACAGAGTGATCATGTTGAAATGTTCCATGGCATTGAGCTAGCATGAAAGGTCATGTTTGACTGACTAACTGTATGATATTTAATGGGTCCTCTAGATTACACAATGACTCGGGTCAGACAATAGACTCCACAAATTTAAAGTCTTTGCTGCTGCACACAAGCCAAATGTAATACATCTGAAAAAATATTTAGAGACTCAAAAGTCATTTCATTGGCCTTGTTTTTGTTGCATGCTTACTTTTTAGCTTGAATAAATTTCAATGTAAACTGTAACCTTAATTCTGCATATGGCCTGTGGGACTTGCTGCAGTTTGTTTTAATGTTAGAGCAGGGTGGTAGAGGATCACGGGTATCTGACAGTGCTGGAATTGACTGCAAAGAGAAGAGAGATTTTGGACACAAGTGTCACGTCTTGGTGGCTGACGTCTGTTTGAATGGGTTACAGACATCAGATGATGAAAAGTTAATTAATTGCAGGTCTTTATTTTTCTGTTTATTGAACACTTGGAGAATATTTTCTAATCATGCAGTCATTTCAAGTACAGTGAAAAGTGTCTTTTTCAGTGCATTTTTAGTGTCTATTTCAGATCATTAAAGTTCTATTTACAGGCATTTTTCTTTTGGCTGAGCCTCAGAAAGACTCTAATGCATACATAAGTTAATGGGGCGTATACTGAAGCAAAACTTGAATCATCATGTTTCAATACAGAGCATCTAAATCAGTGTTTGTTTCTCCCAGTAACTTTTCTTATTGAATTCTGTTTAACACTACATGTGCCTGCTGCAGAGCTCCAACCACCATTGGTTAATACGTAAACTCTGCAGCAGTGGGGATGAAGATGCCCATAGGAACATTGGTCCCTGATAAGCAAGCTGGATTGATGAGTCACTGGGCACACATGTGGACAATTTCAGTGACTTGCTAATACCACTGATGGCTCACGAATTGTTCTGACAAAGCAGATCTTAGAGCTCTGTTGTGGATCATTTAGACTTTTCTGTCTACCCCATTTAAGTCTGTTTTGTTTATTTTGTGTTGTTGTAAGATTAAACCCAGATTGGACTGTCTAGAATTTTGATCCAAGTGGCCCATGTTTGGATGATGTTTGATTAAGTCATTGGTCTGAAACGTTCTAAACCATAAACCATTTTTTTGGAGGTAAAATATCAAAGATCTGCTAGGTTGAAAATGGACAGTGGGTTTGCCAGCGCCGGGAATCAGCTTCCCCATGTGGACATTCATGTCAATGAGCATGAACCTCGTAGAGGAATTCTGGACCTCCTCAGCAGACTCCGTCCTCATTGGAAGGCACAGGACATTCAGCTGAAGGCAAGTGAATGTTTGTCACTCTAGGGTTATCAGTATCTGCAATTCAACAATAACAAAAGAGCATTGTATCTCAATATACAGCATTAGTTGTTTGGTAGGTTAGTTAGTGGTAGGCTTCACACTCCACTACAGCGTTCAAAAGACATTTCTGTTGCTTATACTTATTAAATGACCATCGGTATACAAGTTTTGTTTGAGCTTGTTAAACAAACTTGCAGCAGATCTCAAGCATCTCAACACATACAATGGTTGGGATCCATAAATAACATTTTGGTTGTATAGTCCAATATTTTTCCTCACCTATATCAAGTCCACAATTAAGTGTCGTGTTAATTTACTGCATCTCCACAGACTGCAACCCTAACCCTAACTTAGATGTTGAATGTCACGTTATTATGTCACATGAAACTCAGTATTATTGGAGTAGTATTTTACATATTGTGACTACAACTGCAGTGTTGACTGAGACTGCTGTAATATAAAACTAAACTTCGCTGCAGAACACAGACCATATTGTCAGCATCTTCCATTAATTCACGGCTCCACATTTTTCTTCTTACTTTCTGTTCATAGCATCAGGGGCAGGGGGAAATGAAAAATTTAGTTCGGACAGCAAGATTATTCTGTAATCGCTAATGTATGTACAGGGACAGAAGCTGTGGAAGCACTGCATGTTGAGTATGAATAGTCCTGTAGTGTACAACGGAAATGTTCTTTCAGACAAAACAAGCTCGAATTTTCATATGAAATTAGCCATGCCAGTTTTTGCACCAATGTGAATGAATGAAGACGGAAGGTCTTCATAAATTCTCAGCATAGTCCTGCCTAATGTTACTTTAAAAGGGCTCTAATCTGTCTTAATAAGGCCTGTGTGGTTTGATGTCAAACCACATTTCAGCAAAACTGTTACTTTTAAGTCTTTAAAAGAAAATGATGTTGTGTTTGCAAAAGACTGTCATGTGTCATCTTCTTAACATATGACACTGTGTGTGTGTGTGTGTGTGTGTGTGTGTGTGCATGTGCATGTATATCTATACAAACTCACAGCCCATTAGGTACACATTAATAGTGCCAGGGTGAAATGCATATATATATACACATATATATGCATATATATATATGGATGACAAAATTAAATGCCTCATCTTCTGCAAATATTGCACTATATAGAAGGACACCTTAAAGTAATAAACCCAGCAGAAAAGCAAAGGTAACTGATAACAAAAGTAGACTTATGTACGGTGTTGTCAGGGCATCTGCTCAGAACAGGATAATCCCGTTCTGGTCGCTTGTGCAAACACAATGTCCAATCTTTCAGAGAAATAGGGTTTATGTTTGTTAGGTGACAGCACATTGGCTGGGTGACCTCCCAATCAACACAAGGTCCAGTAGTGTACACAACAGAGATGTTTCCCTTCAGCCCTCAGATCCCAACTGTCCCTTTAATGATGCATTGTGTTCATATGTTTGAAATATACAGAATGTGCTGGGGAAGTTTTGACAGTTCCCTACTGTACATCTGTATTAACTGTGTTAATATGTGTGAATTCTGTGAAATTAATATGTTATATCTTGTCTTTCATCTATTCATCATTGTATCTACTTTCTTATTTTTATGCCTTCTTGTGAAGCATTTTTTATACAAATGAAACAATAGCTCAACCTCAAGGCGATGCAAGTTAAGGCAATTTGAGTACCTGATATTTGCTGCTGCATGGCTTGTTTTAGCATTTCTATAAAAGCAATTTATGTACACATGATGTTATTCTTGTGTGCTCAGAAATAAGTTTAGGAAGTGCTCTAAATTGTAAGAAAATAATGAAGCTTCATGTAAAGATAATATATGCAAATAGAGACAAAAGATAGGAATTTGATAACAATGTGAAAGCCAGTGGAAAATATGTGGCCCTCCTTCCACTATATAAATAGTTGATCAGATGTCAAGGTGGGTATGTTTGTTCACTTTCCATCTAGATGAAAAGCTGTGTTGTGTGCAGGCCCCATCTGAGGCTCAGAAAATGCCTTGTAGATTGTGGCGGACAATGAGAGACTTTGAGAAACCACCAAATGACAACAAATGTCCAACGAGGCCTTTGTAGGCAAACAGTGGTCACTGTGGTATTGTTGTGTACATATACAGAGCAGTACAGGCTGTGCTGGAAGTGTGACCTTTAACGTCAACAAGTTCAGACTGCAGCTTTCAACAGCTGTACATCTATTAACATATCTGTCATTTACCCATTGTTGCATGTACTGTTTAATTTTACATTCGTTTACTTTTGGTTGTTAGGAAAGACTTATTAAGAATTATTCTATTGCTGTAAGTGCTTTAGTTTTTCTTTTAGGTTTAATAAAAACAATCATAGATCCAAATTGAATTTCAAAGGATACAAAGTGAGTTATATTCTTTCTCTTCTATACATATCAGCAGGGGATGGGGATAGTTAATTTTTATTTATATTGATACCATTATTGAGACTGCTTAACGATCTGAGTCTTTATCGATACCACTATCAATACTTTACTATTATTTGGTGATGGTTATTTGGTAGGACAAGACCCAACAGGCCTGCACGGTATGAGGAAAATATTCAATGTGCGATAAGATTGTCACACATTGAAATGACAAAATAATAAATATACAAATATTGAAGTGTGCATATTAACTGCCTGGTTGTTTTTATTATAGGATTAGAATTTATTATTTTAAATACAACTAAATGTTGTTTCTAGAGCAGCAACAATAATGTTTACAACAGCAAAGTCACTATATACATGAGTGATGTTCAGAAAGAATGAAAAATCAGACATCAGTCAGCCTCTTCCTCCTCCTCCTGCTCTCTGCTATTATTCACTGCCTGCAAGTAACGTTAACTGGTAGAAGGAGGAGCGGCTGGTTTGTCTCAGTCAGCAACTGAGTTTTTAACAATGTACCAAATTTTAAGACAACAGTCCAGTCTATGCGTGAGAGAGACAGCTTTCTATTAAGCTTGTTTTTAACATTTGGCTAACGCCAAGCTGACGTTAGCTGTGCTTGTATAAAACATACAAGATAAGAGACTGAGGACAGAGCAGTTTAAATTAACCCTTTCTATATGTTTACCCTACACACAGGTGTATTGATAAATTATTATCTTTTTACTCACGAAGGTTTTATTGTACGTACTTACAGTAACGAGTGTAGCTGTCTTCCACTTGAGTAGTTTCGAGCTAACTTAACTTCACCGTCTCCACCACAATGGAGCGTCGTCTCTCTTTGCTGGCCGCTGTGTGTGTGTATGTAGGAGCTGACAGAGAGCAGCAGAAGTTGCAGCCTGATCATAAACAGTACACTCTTTAGTCCCAGGTCTGTTTAATACCATGTTTCGGTATTAAACGCTATCACTAAATAAACATTAGTTTTCTTATTCATCGCATTTCAAGTTAAACCAGATTTGACGCTTGAGACATATCGTTACATTACAGGACCACTAGTCTCTATAGCAGTATCGATAAACTCTGACCTTATTGATTTTTGGGTTTTGAGAACGTTTGGAACCGGGTCCTTTTAGAACCGGTATCGATCCCCATCCCTAAGCAGGACTGAACTGTGACATGGTATTTATGGACCAGACCGGCCCACCACAATTGATCAAACACTACCCACCAGTAGTGGGTAGTGTTACCTCCTTGTGGTCCCCTTAAATATGTGTACTGCACAATTCTCCTAAACCACTACAAAGCAAGTATTAAGTGGAAAAGTGTACTAGTGCAAGTGGGCTGGTTTACTCACTGGCTCTGACTGACTCCCTGGAGATCAGAGGTGGCTGTGGAGAACACAATATCCTTACTCAAGTAGAACTACAAGTAATTGTCAAAGAAAAGGCTCTGCTAGATGTTGAAGTATCACTTTGAATTATTTAATACAGAAGTATACCCCACAGAGGATTCTAACAGTACTCCATACCATATATATCATAATAGTAACCACATAGCTGAAATTAAACAAAGGCCAACTTTGTGGCCTGTTGTTGGAAATGAAGGCTTATGCATAAGTAGGCATACATTTGAGCACAGTACAGCTACAGATGTAACCTATTATACAACCTTTTCACACATCTTTATCAAGGGAACACTTTAATTTTAAAGAATGTTATTAAATAAAACAAAATTATATCAGTCCCAAGGTGTGTTGGCCCACCAGGAACAACAGATTACCAGTCCAGTGCAGTGCTGTCTTATTCTGTGTATATAAAGTGTGTTGTTCTGTTCACAATAGTATCTTGACTGTTAATCCAAATGAATGTAGGTATTATTTACTTTACTTTACTTTACTTTGATTTACTTTGTGGTTTATTGACTCACTATTGATCACTTTATTATGGCTGGATTTACCTGTTACATGGATGCTGGTGCAAAAATATGTTGGAGCCCCATTGAAACCTCACCTTCCACCCTCTATGCATTGAGTATGTACTCTGTAGCCTCCAACTTCCAAAGTACAGTGCATACAGCAGACTACAAATGGCAATTGTATACCCATAAACACCAACCAATTACTCCTGCTTGATTAACACTACCTGTTACAAGGTTTTAAGTTAGTTTGTGATAATCTGACTAAACACAAATTTATTTAAGAATACGTACTACCTGAATATAGATTAAAATGAGATTTTGACACAGCATCTCTCTACAAGACAGGGCCAAAACAATAGCTAATAATGCAGGGCCCATCTTGGTCAATATTGTAAAAACGTCTCGGGTTACGTATGTAACCCTGGTTCCCCGAGAAGGGGAACGAGACACTGCGTCGGTTACGACACTATGGGAATGCCTCTAGGCGTAGCAGGTCTGAACGTGAATGAAATCACTCCAATCCAATTGGCTTGTTGCTAGAACGGTAAGGTGTGATGGAATAACCGGAGGAGTATAAAGCACACCTGTACAATCTCATCATTAGCTTAAACTATGAAGCAGGCGCTTCAGGCGGGGAGAGAGGTGCGGCGGGCCGACGCAGTGTCTCGTTCCCCTTCTCGGGGAACCAGGGTTACATACGTAACCCGAGACGTTCCCCTTCGAGGGAACTCGAACTGCGTCGGTTACGACACTATGGGAACGAGATACCCACTAAACCGTGCCGAAAACCCCGC
>NC_060171.1:7403187-7478631 GCF_021292245.1 Micropterus dolomieu
AGACCGGCGTGGAGGTGGCGCGTGGTGCTTAAGAAACCTTTCATCAAGCTTACCACTAGCCTGTGGTGTCTGCTCCTCCTGTGGCCAGTTGATGATGAGCTTAGCCACGGCTCTAGTCACCACCTCCAGCAGCACGTCATAGTCGGGCGCCGCCTGATGACGCCGCCCCGACACCCGGAAGTCATCGTCCACTACGCTGAGCACGTCCGCCTCCTCGGAGTCGGATTGCTGCAGCGTCTCCGGATCCAAACCGTGAGCGGGAGAAGCCGAGAACGGGCTCCCGAACGAGGAAAGGAAGCATCGGAGCCAGCGGACGAAGGTCAGGAAAAAGCCTCAGCTGTCCCGAAATCCTCCGACAGATCACGCTGTGAACCCCATGAGTGAAGCCACCGGGCCGCCTCAGCGGCCGCAGGGCCCGCGCCGCGGGGAGAACACATCCGGCCATCCTTGGAAAAGAGAGCCGTGCGGGTACTGAGGTCCCGCATGGCTCTCTCGCAATGGCCGCAGGCAGCCACCTCGAGAACTGCCTGGGCGTGCTCCATCCCCAAACATGAGACACACATCTCATGAGAATCTCCATCCGTGATGTACCGAGGGCAAGAAAAAAACACACCTTCTGTACATCTGGTTGCCAGACATGCTGGTAGACTTCTTCTTCAGGTAAGACACACTGCTTGTAGGACTGGAGCTTTCTTCAAACAACATACAGAGCGCCTGCTGAATAGAAAAAAGCTAATGATGAGTGTGTACAGGTGTGCTTTATACTCCTCCGGTTATTCCGTCACACCTTACCGTTCTAGCAACAAGCCAATAGGATTGGAGCGATTTCATTCAAAGGGGAACCAGTTGACACACAGTGAACCTGAGGCTTTTGGGGCCCGTAGGAGTTTGGGACAAATCACCCACTTTGCCCAGTTGGTAATTCAGCCTTGCACATTATCTTGCATATGACAACAAAGTCACATTATTTTAACTGAATCAATACTTTCACCTCACTCTTTTGGTATGTACACCAGTACTTTTAATGTCTTGACACCCAAAACCGATTCTCAGTGGTGGAATGTAAGTACATTTACTTACTAGTAGTACAAGTACTCAAGAACTGTAAACTTTTTATAGTTATGCTACCTTATACTTTACTATACTATACTTTTAACTATATTTCAGAGGGAAATATTGTACTTTCCACTTAATTTTTTCACAGCCATTTTACTAGTTACTTTTAAAATTAGGATTTTCCATAAAAACATATGTTCAGCTAGTAAAATATGATGCATTGTGAAAGACATAACAACAAACAGTACATAGTTGTTTAGTGCCACATACAATGTATTATTAGTATATTAAAACTATGCCTACATGAGTAATTTGACTTGTGATAATGTGTTTTTACTGCTGATTCTTCATGGCTTGCACATTGAGTTGCAATTTTAACATCTGTGAAAATGTGAGAATGCCTATTTGAGAAATTAAGGATTAAATGTCTACACAAATGTGTTTCTCAACTTTCTTTTCCAGTACACAAATTAGCAATTGCTGGTAATGATCTTAGTATTTTTAGTATATCTTTTGTTCAATATTTTGTCTTTAATGAAATGTTGATATAAGACATTTGAGGTAAATGAGTCTTAAAAGCAGTAAATTAGCAGCCTGTAAATCATATGGTATCAAATGTGGTAATCCAGAGTCCTGAAACCAAACATATTGCATCTGTTGGGTGCATGTCTTTATCTTCAAAAGCTTTGAGTGGAACCATGCTTAGTGTGATTTATCCAAGATTGATATGGTTAAACAGTAACTCACACTGAGGTTTAGCAGAGTGACCCAATAAAAGTTCTCTCTTGAACAATATTTACAGAATAAGGACTGCCTGTCAAAAACTAGAACTGAGTATACTGTAATTGTAATGTCTACATATTATTCTAAATGCTATCATAAAAAATTCTCTTTTTCTTTCAGAAGAGTATTTGTTGACACATCATTTTCATCAGTAAAGTTACACATAAGCACCAATTTACAATGGTCTTAGAAAACCAGCATTGATTTAAGTGGTATGAACTACAGTATCATGAAAAGATGAGTAAGTAAGTAAGTGTTTCATTTACTTTGTTCTACCTGAAAAGTCCAAACTATGAGTGTTTTTTTGTGTTCATTACCCTTTTGATTCCCTTTGATTCCAGACATTCACAGAAGGCCTCACCAACCAGTTGATTGGCTGCTACGTGGGCTCTCTGCAAGAGCCTGGCTGTGTTCTGGTGCGACTGTACGGCAGAATGACAGAGCTCTATTTGAATAGGGACCGGGAGATGGATATGTTCCAGGTCTTCCATGCTCACGGGTGTGGTCCACAGATCTACTGTAGCTTCCAGAATGGCATCTGCTACGAGTTTGTTACAGGAGCAGTGCTGGATGATGAGATGCTCCGGCAACCCTCCATCTACAGGTCTCTGCCAGAATAGCTTTCAATTTCTTTCTTTTGTAAAGTTGATTCGATCAGAGATGGTGTGCAGAGCATATCTGTGCTTTGTTTGGGAATGTCCTGGTTCACATTGCCACATTTATACATTCAGTCAATAAACTGCCCTGTTCAAGTAGCAATTGCCAGTGATGACCCTCGTCCAAAGTTACAATTTGGTCATAAAAGGGCAAAAAGTTTATATAAGAGTTCTTCTGTCTTCAGAGTTGATTGACTGAGAGTTAATCATCCACATTAATTTGTCAGAAGTTTTCAAAAACTAAGTTTGCCTTACAAGATGATACATTTTATTTATTAAAGGGAAGATAAAAAATATATATTTCATATATGTTTCAAACTGGAATAAAATAGGAAGAACACTTTATACTGTTATATCATATAAATATGCAATATTTTTTAATTTTACATTTATTATTTATTAATACATATATATTATACAAAAACAACATGTTCACTAAATGTCGTAATGACTTGTGAATGCAGTGATGTGGCATAACATTGTGGTATTTATTATTTTAACAAGACTGGTTTGACTATTTAATCAATTTAAACATATGGCAATTAATATGTCTGTGTTACCACAGGGTTAACATAGGTTGCATGTAGTGGGAAGGCTGGTCATACAATGGCATCAGTATCAGAAAAATACAAAAATAATCAAATAATGTTGATGGCTGTTATTTTCAGGTCCATTCTAGTGGTTGAACTGTATAAATTCAACAGGTTTATTAAGAGTAATGTGAACCTGTGGTCATTTGTTTTCTAAGAAAGCAGTTAGAGGTCATGCGTGTGTATATATTTTGAACATTTCAATTGTGCTGATGCTGGTGTTTTAAAAATGATTTCAGTTGCCATGTTTCATGTTGAGCAATGTTATTTACTTGTGCCCCTTATTTCACTCATCATCCTCATGATAACAGTCCAGCGTCATTATTCTCTCCACAGGACAGTAGGACACAACACAGTCAGCCAAGGCTGAACAGCCAGGGCCATGATACACATCAATCACCTTGCTCTGCCTGAAACCCTCTGTAGGGAATACCCAGAAAACTTTATGTCACCACTAAAATGCCTTGAGAATGAGCACTCAAGTAGTCAAAAGGTCATGAATGCAACAAGGCCCATTTTTTGAAAACAAGGAACAAGATAAGGGTGCTAAATGGAAAGGGAGTTGACTTCTACTCTGATAATGGTTGTTTGTGCAATAACAGCATCAGCCAGGCTCATCTGAGAAAATGTTTTCTCTTCACAGATTGATCGCAGCAGAGATGGGGAGAATCCACTCTATCCAGCCAAAATGTGGTCTCCCTGTTGAACCTCTACTCTGGACAAAAATGTCCCACTTTCTCACACTGATGCAGAGCAGTATCAACAGCAGCCCAGATGAGCAGTGGCGTGCAAAAAGGTCTTGATAAAATGATCTCAAAGTATTTGTATTTTAAATATCACACATCTGAGCATGACATGTTCCTTAATATTTACAATCCAATACACCTTGTCACAGGTGCCATGAGCACCTCAGAAATAACTTTGCTAAGACAAACTACATAACTAAGTTTTTTACTATAAAATTTAGTCTGGAGGACAAACGAAGAAACTGATGTTAGCTTGACCAAGAAATATTTAATTGAGGACATGACCTGCCACCTAACTGTAGAGTTATAGATATAAAAAGAAGCATGACTCTGCATCTGTATGGCCTATTTATCACCTCAGATGTATTAACAACAAGATTTTGGTACAGTGAAAATCTTTCTGAGGGACAGTAGGGAATACAGATGTCAGACCAAATCTACCACATGTATGTTAAGGGTTTAGGTTTAGGGGTTCACAATGCCCTAAAATCACAAGAGAGAGGCAAACCAGCGAGGTACTTTAGTCAATCAGACAGGCATTTTATTTGTGCTTGGGCCTATTAAAGATGATCTTGAAATTTTGAAATGTTTCTCTTATGTACTCTAAGATCCTGAGATATGGTGTGGTTAAATAGGGGAGCAGGCAGCTGATCAGATCCTTGTGTCTTGGTAGGGATTCTGGCGTGTGCTGGTAGTGGACATAGTGTGGTTGAAGAGGGGAACAGGCAGCTGATCAGATCCGTGCGTCTGGGTGAGAAGTCTAGCATGGCGGGTAACAGGTCAGGTCTTAAGCACAGCAGGAGATTTTCTAAGCACAAGTAAACAAACATGAATGAACAGGTTCAAGATCTAACACACAGAAACTAAGTGCAAATGTGGAGGGACTGGTTAAACGATATCTGCTCTAACATATCCAACGAAGGTTAAAATCAAGGGCAACTGGACTTGGTTGAAGATACTGGAAAATGTGTTACTGCTCTAACATAGCATAACATAACACTAATATGTCCGCCTAACTAGCTTAATGCCAACAGTACTAATCTAATCCAGCTTTACTTCAAAATCCACATTATCAACAAACAAATTTAGTCTGAGGGGTTACAGTTTACATTAAAAAAAAGCTACATTGACGACAACTGTTTTTATCATTGGAAACAGCATTATGTGCTGTGCAATAATGTAAAGCTTGACAGGTGTAGCAATGGAAACTGGTCCTAGTGAATGGTCAATTATCCTGTCAGGTGTAGGACATGTTCAAATTAATGCATGTATGCATACTGTACTAGAAATTACATTTAAACAAATACCTATTGAGCTGGCTTTGGGATGCTGCCTCAGTGGTAGACAGTCATCCCTTTGATAGAAACCAGCAACATTTTCCACATCTTTATCTTTCAGACAGCAGCACTTTCACTGATGCCTTATCATTTTCTCACATACCAAATGTACATTTCTTAAACCTGCCCACAGTGCTCCTATCCACCCATACATTGTCCTTTAAGTAACTGAACAGTTAGTGCTCGAATTTTGTTGGCACATCCACCTCTCTCACCATGTGGATTCATTGTCATTGGTCAGAGGGACGAGGCGGAGGAGTGGCCTCCGTGGCAATGACATTGCGTTATCTCTGACAGGGTTCACAGGGTGAGAGGTGAGAGGGCCCTTCCAGACACTACAAAGAAACAGACCTAGGCCACAAGCTTCCTGCAGAGCGCTCCCTTATCGGTCAAATGTTCAACCTTGTTTATGTTTACAGCAAAAGGGTCAGAAGTCCACACAAACTGTAACAGGCCCAGAGTCTCAGAGTCGCTTCAGAACAACTGGAGTTTCATCTTTGAGTTTTATAATGTGAGCAATGTGAGTATTTGACACTGGAGTGAGTCATCCATAAAGAAAGGGACTGTGGAGAAGACTTTTATGATAAGAAGTTTTAGCTTCCTGGATTCAGATCTAAGAGCAAGCCAGTGTGAGTTTTCTTTGTCATCAGCAAGACAAGAAACACACAACTATTCTAAGTCAGTATTTTCTGTTTTGTTTACTTTTTCAAAATAAATACATTTTTACAGCACTTGCATTATTAAGCTAGGGTATTTTGTTATTTTCTGCTGTGATGAATCAAGATATTACACACTCTAATATGCATCTACAGAAGCTGTCTGCACCTCATTTAGAGGCCCAATAGATGGTGCTATATTGTGAGACATTTGTGTGACTGAGTGGCTTGACATGGTCTACTGCTGCTCAAACACATACAGAACATACAGAACAACTCAAAATTATCAGAAAAATATCAATAATTTAAATAAAGGATATAAACAATAATGAAGAGTGTTGGATAAGGACTGCTACAGCTCAGATCATTTATGAGATTTGAGATTTAAGAGATTAATTTATGTTTAAATATCTGTATATGTGACATGACGATCACACATACCCTTAAACAGAAGCACAAAGAGACAGAGAGGATAAAAATAAAAAGCAAAAAGGAGTTTAAACAGGCATCAGAGAAACTTTTGTACTTGAGGATGTATGAGTGCTGGTATGAATATGATCTTCAGAGGAAATGGTAAAAGAAAGGCAGAGAGAGAGCAGGAAGAGGCTGCACCTGCAGAGGAGGTCTTCAGCTCTCAAGCCACCCGCTGTGCAAAGAGAGAGATAGATACAGAGAAGAAGAGAGCGAGAGAGGGGGAGAGGGGGAGAGGGAGAGAGCCAGGGAGCGAAAGAGGCTGCAGCAGCTGCAAGGTTCGGAGAGAGAGTGCACAGTAGAAGTCAGAGATGGGAGAGAAAAGAGAGAAAAGCAATGGAAAGCAAGAGTGCAACCTCTTCTTCTCCAACAGGCCCCCTGCTATGTCTCCCGTTTGCACTCCCACGAATTGCATAAAACTGCTAAAAGGGGAAAAAAAGAGAAAAATCAGCAGTGCTCGGTTGGTGTTTGAAATCATATGTAAATAAGGCACATTGATAATGAAGCGCCAGAGGAGGAAATTCCACTAATTACCTTACAGAGACTTGACAAGAAGCAGGAGGCGAATGTACTTGACGTACTGTTTCTCATGAAAAGGACAGAAAAGAGAGAGGAAAAGATCTGATGGCAAGGCGACAGGTTTCCATTTAAAGTCAATGGGAGTCTTTCATTTAGCTTTCAACTATCGACTATTAGCTTTCTGACTAATCGTGGGTTTGTTAAAGTGTGTTAAGTTAAAGGAATGGATGAGTTTAAAAGGAATCAGGGTGATTCACCATATAACCGTGTGTTTTAATTCACATTAGAGAGGAGATAGATAAATTATGCATGTCAGAGGGGGTTGATTTTAAATAATAGAATGATTGGCAAGTAGCTCTAAATTAAACACTGACTATATTCTAGGTCTTCCTATTTTGAAAATGCAAGTTGGAATTCATATTTACAGTATTTGCACAATTTCAGTTGACAATAGAATAGATAATAGAATAGAAGTTAAATAATTAAAATAAAACTTTTTCAAAAGATCCAAATTGAAGCAGGAAACAGCTACTTTAAAAAGAATATATATATTTTTGCATACTTGCTTGCAGGTACACAGATGGATAGTTTAGATCTCAACATACTTTTATTCAATCAGTCCTTCCTTGATCTGCCTATCCACAGAAGGAAGGAAGACTGAGTGAATGGACTAGAGGAAGATAATATATAAAAATGACTTGTTTTGATAAAGATGTGTAGGAGGAGTTGTATAAGGCATCAGAGCCTCTGTGTCAGGACTATAAACAAGGCTCTGCTCCTCTGCTTTTATTGTGCGTTCCTCACAGGCATCACTAAATTATGTCTACAAGTGTGTATAGTACCGGAGCATCTGTTTGTTCCCCTTCGAATAAATAGGTAGTGTTTAAATTACACTGTTTAAATGACCCTCTTATCGTGGCCTGGTGACTGAAAAGGAAACATGAAAATTAATTAGAAAACAGATGCTTGTGCAGCATTTCTTCCAGGTGCATTCTGCACTGACGTCCAAGGACATTAGTGCCTTCTTTGATAGATTGAGGAATCAACAGAGTGAAAACAAGGCATGTAACCTCTCAATGAGGCTCGCCGATCTCCTTCAGTTTACAAACATGTTGCTCTGAGAAGAAAAAATGTAGAGTTCATGACAAAGTTGATCTTCCATATCTGCATTCTTTCAGAAAACTGTCTTACTCCCTCTGACAAAGTTGTGCCATCAAAGTTGTTTTCCCTTAATTTATACATGCTTAGTTCCATTTTTTTCCCCATTTAGCTGCTCTATATTTATGTATACATTTTCTTTATGTAATACTACTCTTTGTCAAATAGCCAAAAAAAACACCAACCCATGGAGAATCCTGAAGGCCAATATTTTAAGACATGAGTAACTATGATCAAATCAAGGATTTTTAATTTTAAAAACTGTCCTTTGAAAAAGTTGCAAGAAGCCTGTGTTTTTTCTTTAACAGCTTTTATCCATGGTTGACAACCCTCTAAAACAGCATTTACAGTAGACAACTAAGTAGACACCAACTCTGCTGAAATCCATGGTTGACAACCCTCTCGGGTGAACAATTCTTAAAGGCAGGTGAGTCACCATGTACAAGGGAAAATTCTAGGATAATTGATTCTCAAAAAGAACATTTGAAGAAGTAGTTAGCAAAAAAACACAATAGTACCACTTTACAATGAGGCATACTTTCTAGTTAGTTACTATAATTATTGAGCATGTCCTTTCTTCTTTGTCATTTATTCAATTTATTCAACTAGCTGGTTTTTTTTACACTTGTTAAAGCACTTTGTAACTTGTTTTTGAAAAGTGCTCTACAAATAAGGATTATTATTATTATTATTATTAATTGTGAACTCTTCCTGTGTCCCATACTTGGTGGGGAAATGTAACACATATATTTTCTCAAGAACTGTGCTTAAGTATATTATTGAGGAAATTGTACTATACTTCAGGGCTTCCATTTTCAGTTGCTTTTACCTATACTACAAATCAGAGCAAAATATTATGTTTTAATTCACTACATGTATCTGTAAGAAATAGTTACCAGTTACTTTGTTGATTAAAATTTTACTCACAAATGACATATGACAGACATATTGTTAGAGGTTAAACTACCCAACAGTCTATAAGGTAGTTGAAATATGCATCACTAACAATATTCCAATAATATAATATATAACAATGCAACAATCATAGAGCCCATTTGTCTGCAAAACAAGTACTTTTAGTTTTGACTTAAACTACTTTTTTATTTACCCCTTTAATGGATTTTTGCCAAAGATGGCCAATTACGTGATAATTGCCGAATAATTATGATAGCTGTCTTATGGGTCTAAATCACGAATATGGTGTGAGATGAAGACAGTATATTCCATTATCCATCCATCCATCCTTTCTAAAGGCGAAAGGCGGGGTACACCCTGGACAGGTCACCAGTCTATCGCAGGGCTATTCCATTATCCCACTTAGACTAATTCTGTAAGCTTATTGGTGGTATATTTGTCTGATTCATTGATTCAAACTAAAAGCTGAAGCTCTTGTCTTTTTGCAGCTTTTGGAATAAAGCATCATGCACTGGCATAAATTTGATATATGCAATTTATTGACATCACCTTAAGCGACTCTTGGGTGTTAAACTTTGGCTGCCAATGTGCCCAATTGCCTTTTACAGTACAGCTATGAATCAAAGACACCCTCTTTCATAAAACATTCCTCAAAATGTTGGACCATCTGGCCTTTTAGTTGTGACTTAAACTACTTTTTTACGAAAAAATTTAATTTCAGTGTTTTTTTACCTCTTACAGCCCTGCGGCTCTACGAGAGGTGCCCAACTTTGAGACTTTGTCGGTTGAAATGGAGTCATTGAAGAGACACCTCTCTCATATTGACTCGCCAATTGTCCTCTGCCACAACGACCTTCTGACAAAAAACATAATCTACAACCACAAAGAGGGTGAGGAACTGCTGTACACATCACTGACATTGGAAAATGTGGAAAAAAAGATATATTATTATTATTTTCATGTGGAAATGTAACAGATTTCCATCACTGGGAAGCAATAAACCAAGTGAATAGTATTATACTAAACTAAACTAAACTCTTTAACTGTATCTTTGTGAATAAAAAGTCTCAGTCTGTTACTTAAGCTAATGTTAAAATACATTCTTCTTTTCACCACTTTGAAATAATGCAGTTCATAGAGTCTTCATTTCTTTGTCCTTGATTTTACATAGTCGGATGGAGAAGCAAACCTTTGCACTACTGAAAATGGGTTCCAATTTTGTTAAATATCATACCTCGTTACTAGCATCCTTTGATTATGATATTATTTCTCCCACATATTTTACAAGAATGGCCCAGAGACTTTGTCAGTTAAAATGCAGTCATTGGCTCATGGTCCATGGTGACTCTCAGTCAAAAGAGACTCCTTGTTCCTTTGACTCACTCAAGGTTCTGTACTGTCAATAAAAGAAGGGAGTCATTTATAGGCCTATACCTAAGATGTGTTCATCGTGTTGTCCTGGTAACTGCTGCTGCTTTCCCTTTCCACCCCCTACAGGAATGGTGAAATTCATTGACTACGAATACGCCGATTACAACTACCAGGCCTTCGATATTGGCAATCACTTCAATGAATTTGCTGGTAGGTCTGTGTTGTGATGAAAAGAAGTTCAATTTGCCTCCAAATCTTTTTTTCACGGCCAGAACATAATGTTGAATATTGAATGAAGTAGAAGTAGTGTACAGTATGTGAAATGCAGAATCATTGTCTAGTTTGTGCTGTCTCTATGACTACAATATAATTTTATATTTCTGCCATCATGTACCATGAAATTATGTCCTTCTTCTGATGCTGCCAAGACAAATTGCTTTATCCAGTATGCATTCTGCGTGGTGTTAAAAGTGGCTTTGATGTACCAGCTGTGTCACAGTAAAGCTTTAGAGGGTTAATTCAAACATTAGTGGAGCAATCATTAATTTAACACTTCTAGATGCACCATATCATGTCAGCTTTCAAGTCAACACTTGCCAACTCTAAATGATTGTAACTGAAATAATGTCAGAATTATAGCTATGTTGTGCAAAGTTGGTCTAACTCCTAAATTTTCATAATGCCAAATTATGGCTGGAATGTCATGCTTAAAATTGTTCATATATTTGGCTTATTTTGTGACATAAATATATAACATATAAATCTCATTTTCATTTCATATGTTCCTGTTAATAAAGTTCAATTTTAGTCAATTATCAAAATGGATTTACTTTTCCTTTATTTGCACCATACAGATCTCAATAAGTTTTTCAAATCAGAGATGTTGCACATGTCAACCAATTTCCATGCTTCTATCTTTCTGGTACTGTGTACAATTTAATATATAGTATGCAGTTGGGGAGATGTTATTTTCGGTTTAGTTTAAAAATACTCTGTTACAAGTAAAATCCGTACATTAAAAATTACACTTAGTAAAATTTTACTATTTTACTGTTAATAAATTATTATGGATGGTGTACTGATGTGTAACTAGCATTAAACTGTTGCATTTTGACGTGGAGCTAATTTAAACAATTTTATATATTATTGATTAGTTTTATCCATAACAATGCATCATATTATATAAGCTTATCCTTATGTTTTTTATGTTCACTCTTGATTTGAATGTGACTAGTGAATGAACTGTCAAGTAAACGTAGTGAAGTAAAAAGTGCAATATCTCACTAAGGTTTTTCATCCGTGCTGAAGTGAAGGTGCTGTCATCCAGTCTCCATGCTACTTTGCTGTAACTTGTGCGTGTTATGTTTATGATGTTTGTCACATTATGTTCACCGAACAATTTATGTGGAAAGTGTTGACTCAAGAGATGACCTGATGTATCACTGTAGCAAATCTTCAGAACTATCAGCTAGTTTAGCTATTGTGTTGAATTTTAACACTGATAGTAGTTCCGCCAACATGAGTATGTGCGTGTTTTTGTGTTGAAGGTGTAAATGATATTAACTGCAGCCTCTACCCAAGCCGTGAGCTGCAGAGGGACTGGCTGATGGCCTATCTGGAGAGTTACAAGCAAAGCACAGGGCATGAGGTCACTGTTACAGAGGCAGAAGTTACGCAGCTCTACATTCAAGTCTGCAAATTCTCACTGGTAAGTGTCTGCTGCTACCGACTTTGTTGAAATGTTGAAATATGTCATTATGTAGTGCCTCAACACTTTGGAAGGACTTTGGAAAGTGACAAATCTCTCAGCAGCTATTTCCTTTTTTAAGTCCTGCTCTTGGAGCGACTCAAATATCTCAATATTATGAGATTAGTGTGTGCATTTCAACAATATCCATATGTGTGTAGACCTCTGAAATGACAGGGCGGCAACACCTCACCATCACATTGTAACAATTTACTTTTCCAGCACCCAGAAAAAAAAAACTCCCCAAAGAAAACCAAACCTGACCCACCACTGTTCAAAGTTTGATGGACTCCATCTGAGTAGATTAGAAACTGCCGCATGGAAAAATGAAAGACAGCAGCCAAAATTATTTTTCTTATAACCACAATTTTCATTCTTTGGTGGCTCAAGTGGTGCTGGGCTATCTGTCTAAAAGTGCTTTCATAGCTCAACACAATATGCAGAATTGTCCTTCCAATTTTGGGGTGGTGTGAATGTCTCTTGAAATAGCCCAGAAGTGATGAGGAAGCATATTACTTTTTAAAATAACTTGCACCTTGGCCAAAAAATGGGGAGAAAGAAGTGAGAGAAGGGAAAAGAAATAAAGCCTGGAATGGAGTGAGAGAGGCGATAACATCATGTTGATTGAAATCAGATTTTCTATGACAAACCAAGGAGGACTCTTGACATGAGGGAGAAGGGAGAAATTGATCACTAACGCTAAACAAGCCAAGTTTCCAGCTCGACTCATTTTGACAAGCTGTGTGTCAAAGTGAGGGATACTGAGCCTGATAACTGAGAAAATCACAGGGTCTATTTTTCATAATTTCAAGGAATTGAACTGAAACTTCTTATTTTAACATTGCCACACTTTATTAACTTTTTCATCAAAGCATTACTTGTTTTTCCTTGGGACGTGTAAAGGCCCAGAGACAAAAAAAACTACATCCAATATTTCTCTTCTGTTGTTATGATATGAAACATTACGATGACCTAAAAACATGATTCCTCTTAGAGCTGATACCATCAGGGCAACAATTTTGAAAATCAATTAATTGTAATTTTTTGAGCAGAAATACCAAAAATGTACCCATTCCAGCTTCTTAAATCTGAAACTTGCTTATTTTCTATGATAGTAAATCAGCCCAAGATGTTGTGATGATGTGAATTTTCACTATTTTCTAACATTATCAGATTATTTGCTAATGAAGACAATTGCTATTTGCAGCCCTAATCCATTTCCACCAGAAGCGGCACAGTGAAAGCTGTGTCCACACAATTTTGACCATTTATTTGCACTATACAGATGTTTAAATGGTTTTACATCACATCTGGTTGAACCAGCTGATATAGTTGATTATGTGTAACTGGCTTTGGGGGAAAAATAGCAATAATTATCAATTCAGTCTGATGCCTTTTAGTGTTATTGTGATTTTTGGTATTCCTTTTTTATGAATTGGATTAAATGACATTAAATCCTTTTGTATCACTTTCATTTCACTTGGTAATTGCTTGGAATAATCAAACTACATTGAATTAATACAATAGTTAAGTCTCAGTAGATGCGAATACAGATGAATAGTAAAAACTCAGGAACCAAGGAAACCAGTCTGCACTGAAGCAAGCTGTGTGGCTCCGCTGTGTGGCATCGACAAAGGCTGGCCAGTTGCCAAAGCTCTGCGGCGTGAAACTGCCTCCTTCGAACCATAATCCCTGGCAAACTGTGCCAAGATGCAGTGGGGTCATTACGACTCGTCCTCTCCTCCACAGGGATCCCCCCGTGATGTCGAGGCTAGAGCCTGCGGCTCTGTGATGTCACTCGCCACACGTCTCTCATCTCCGTTTTTCTCAATGGCTCCCTGTCACTGATGGTCTCTGCTTAGCGTTAGACTAATGATCTCTTAATGGAGAGCAGTTATTAATCATAATGGAAACACACTCAATCTCTCTCTCCAACTAAAGACAAAGATTAGAGATGAAAATCTGCCAGGGAGGGGAAAAAGCCAAGGGAAAACCGCACATTGCTCTTCAAGTATTTCATTCCACCCTTTATTTGATTATCAAATAAAAATGTGATTATATCACTGGGCCACAGAACAGAGGCCTGTCTGGATCTTATTAGGACTTGCTATTAGTGGTCCTTCCATGAAGATTTACAATAAGGGTGGAGAACAACAGAAATTTATGGAGGCATTGGAAGTCTGCAAGCCTAAGTGAGCAAAGCCATTAAGGAGGGAACCATTCAATACAGAGGTTTGTCATTCTGACTGAGCAGCGTGCAACTGGCAGGCAGCAGCAGCAGCAGTTATGGAAGCAGTTATAACAAGACAAGTGGGGGTCACTGAAGTGTGGTTTACAGTTTTGCTCTATGGCACAGTGAAATGTAGCAAAACATCAAAAAACAACAACGTTGAAAATTGATGAAACTGGAACTAATGAATTTAGAACAATCAGCACCACATATTTTAATAGGTGTGCAAATACCACAAACTTAATCCAGATTTTTACACTTTTGAAACATATTCCAGTCCTGTCGGAGTATCATGGACTAGCTGCATCAAAATAATAGGTCTGTCACTAAATAAGATTGATCCAATTCAGTCTTTGTCAGCTAGCATTTGCCCTGTTAAAGCCTTTTGAGCAAGACACTGACATCTGACCCCACTGTGACCTCCCTGCAGGAGGGCAAGAAGAATTGTGCCTTTGAAGCTTTAATTGGATCGTTCATGTCAGGCACACATTCTTGTAGCCATTCCTTTAAAGACAACATCAAGAATTAAACTGAGCATGCAGACCATCCCAGAAATGTGGCCGATTAGTTCCTCTGTGCAAGCAGCTTGTTACGACCTATATTTACGTATATTGTTAGGTGGTGGGAGGCAGGGGTGATCAGATGGAGGACACAGAACTTTCACCCAGGACACTACTGTTCGTGTTGTGAAACAACAAGTCAAATGTTGACTCATTTTAACTAAAGCAACATCATTTGATTTACTGATGTGACATCCGTAACTAAACTTACCCAAACCATGATCTTTTCCTAAACCTAGCAAAACTGCGACAGTTTCGTGAGCCACGTGACGTAACTTAACTTAACGTAACCATGATGATGAAGGTCAAGTATGCTGGTATACTCCAACAGTCACATGCCATTTTGAGAATCACTGCCAAACAACTTATTCGTCGTTTAAGTCGTTTAAGTATGAGAATGTGTTTGAGCATTCAAAACAATCACTGTATGTTCTTTAATGTTACTGAGGTAGTTTTAAAACACCACACACACGCACACACACACTGTCAAGGATTTTTTTCAAATTAATTACTACCTCAAATGCATTACTCCTTCACAGAAAAAGTATTTTTTACTGTTATGTATCACCTCAAGGAAGTCTGAAGTCTTGTCAAGTATTTTCATTTTGTAATAAAATTAATATAAACCATAGTCTGTGTAAAATATGGACGTAGTCTCTGTGACGTCACCCAAAGGTTTCTGAAGAGCGATTGTAAAGCTCATTGTGCGTGGGCCGTCTCCATCTTGGCAGTGCCTGACTCACCTAACTCCGAGCTAATCCAAAAATGGGCCAAGAGGCAGAACGAATGTAGCCTGGTTGCTGTGACTAGCCACCTGTGACGGTGTTCTGTCGATTTATGCTACCTATCGAGATGTGCTACTTAGCGGTTCTGCGCATGTGTAAGACCCACAAGCGTGGTTTGTTTCCACGGCCATAAATCTGTGCAACCTTACTGTTGGGAATGCCGTCGAGAAAGTGGCTGATCAACATCAAATAGAAAAAATCATAATCATCATCAGAATACGCTACCCCTGATATCTTAAATAAAGATGGCATAATATAGTATTTCAACATGATCCCCATCTCCTTACAGGACACATGAGTGAGTAGTTGTGCAACATAAAATGATTCTGTAATGGGAGCATTATTTGATAGGGGATATTAGTCAGAATACGCTACCCCTGAAATGATGTTATAATATAATCAAAAAACAGAAGATGTCGTAATACTGTGAGAGTTATAACTTTATGGGATTGAAAACATAAGGTAGCATTTTTCGATAGGGCAGAGCGACTTGATAGACTGTGCGCTACGGTAGCCTTTTTCGACAAGGCAGCATAGATCGTCAGAACAACGGCACCCAACTGTCACTTAAAGCAGCCATGTCCTTAATTATGCATAACGTTAAGCCTTAATATATTTTAAATTGGTAAGTTAAAAAAGTCACCCCCATTGCAGTTATCATGAATGGGGAAATTAGCTATAAAAACCAAAACCATGTTTTGTAGCCAGCTTTAAACATGTTTATTTCTGTTGTAAAGTTGGGCATTTTCACATGGGGGTCTATGGGAAATTTTGGAGCCAGTCTCAAGTGGCCATTCAAAGAACTGGAGTTTTTGGCTCTTCATTATTCAGCCTGGAGATTACCACATGGTGAAAACCAATGGCTGGAAATGCAGAAAATATTAAAAAATAAAAAACACTACAACATGCTTTGACAACAAGTGTAGTTAGTAATACATCGTTTAAAACATGAAAACCACTGGTATGGTGCTGTTTTTTTCTTTTGTCTTCCACCAGGCATCCAACTTCTTCTGGGGTCTTTGGGCCATCCTGCAATCACAGTACTCCTCGATTGACTTTGACTTCCAAAGGTTTGTATTTCTGACAGCTTAAAGGTCCCATGAAATCGAAAGAAAAAACCTTTTCCATGTGGTTACCTCGTGTCCACAGTTGGAGATGTGTGTCTGCGTGTCACTTTGCATAAACGTTGTTCTAGTTTCCTAAAGTGCTACGGTTGTACCATTTTGTGCATCAAATGCTGCACAAAATAGACCTGTTGCATATTGTTAATATTCAAATCTACATCCTTTTGATATTAAGCACCACCTTCACAATACAAATTATGTCTTCGCTGCAATTTCATGGGATTACCTACTCACAAATGGAATAAAAATATTCTGTGTATTGATTTCAAGGACTCACTATATTATTGCATGTTTAGACAAACAAGATCTTCATTAAGATTGCCTGACAAAGAATTTGCTGGCAGAGAAATTGTAATAAAGGACTGGGAACTTGTGCCCAGAGTGTGGAAATATAATTTTTTTTCCAGCAGTGCTTCAAGATTGGTGTACCCAGAATCTGGCATAAAACAGGCAGGATAAGCACACTTCTTCTACTCTTCTTATCATTTTTAAAAGCAGACAAAAGTTTTACACGTGAACATCTCTGTTTTTCTTCACGTTTAAACCACAAATCATGAAAAGATGAAAGGGTCAGCTTTCACAAAGACTTTCGAAAGAAATCAAAACTAATTTCTTTTGTTTTAAAATGTATTATGATCCACATAGGGACTGGTTATCTTTAAACAAGTCCAGGAGACATTCCTCTCTACCAGCAACCAGACAATAAAGTTCAGGAGGGCGAAGTGTTTCCCTTCACTCCCACTTTTTCTTCCTTTCTCCCTTCTCTGTGTGCCCCACACCCGCCACAGTTGTGATCGTGATCCTAATCACTATTGACATATGGCACCCTCCCCTCTGTGTGGCTTTCTTTGCTCGCTTGCTAGATCAGCGACAGGGCCCCTGCCTCATTTCGATCTGGACCTCGGAGGAAATGTGATCCAGAGGGGGGCCGAGGCACAGAGGCACTATTGTTCCCATACCGTCGGTCCTCCCTTACATATACATCTCTCATCCCTGGCTGGGCCACATGCGCCTGCTAGACGTCTGTTCCTCTAAGCCGCCGGCTGAGGTTGTCCTAAAGTGCATGGTGAGGGTCGGGTTACCTTTTTTTAACTGGAGGGTTAAACTGAAGTGAGCACAGAGAGCAACAGTAACAATGGGCAACCAGGTCTAACATTTGAAGGCATCGCTACTCGGCTAACCGCTGTCCCCCAGTACACATCATTACAATATCCTTATTTCTTCTGCCAGCACTGCTTTCTGGATTCTTCATTGTTCATGCTGTAAGGAAAGAGACAATGTGGATGGCAAAGTTTGTCCTCACTTTTGTTTTCATTTATCTACACTGACGATGAGAACATAGGCTACCACAGTCACACTACGTAACCTTATGAGATTGTCCTTGACATTTGTTTAAATAGCATAAAGCAACCTACATTTACATTCAAAAGCAAAGCAGTAAGTAATGTTACTGTGACATTTTTATTTTGCTGCAAAAGTTTCTTACAAAGGAAGTTAAATTGGATGCATGAAGGCCAGGTCCCACAAGGGTTTTTGTACAATAGCTAACTCACACTTAGTAAGCAAGAACTTAGTAAGCCAGTTGGCTTTCCCCCCTCTTCAATAAAACTGACTGAAATGCTATACAATCCTGGCAACAAAATGCCAGGGGCATTACAGAGAAAATAGAAAGATGCTTGGGGAGCTAATATGACTGACTACCGCGTTAGCATGTCACAACGCTCTTTCTGACAGAACCTGTCAGTATGTTAGCTGTCATGCCAAAGAGAAAGTCAGTCTTTTCTAAAGAGCCCCATGAGGCTTGCTCCTTTGTAAAGTCCACGGTGTGCTAAGCGCTGAAATAATTATCTCCCACCCTGATAAAAACGCTTATGATGCATCATAAGTACATATATGTGCGTGAATTTGAGGCACTCTTAAGATTTAAAAATATGGTCACCCTATTAAAACATGTCAACATTTCTTGGAAAGAAGTAAGGAATGGCAAGAGATCAACATGGAGTCATTTGGGGTCCATGTTTCTGTTGCCTGCGATGTTCTCAAGCATATCATGCATCGTGATGCAGGGCTGTTAGTGTACAGTGAGTGAATCAAAGCCTTGTTGCTCAACAGCTGCCCGCTGCTGCTGAAAAAAGGGTTGAGAGGTGGTGAGATTGAACCATACAGTAAATTTGCCATTAAATTTACTGCAGAGTTGGTTGATCGTTAGCAGTGGGTTACAGCAAGAGACCGTTTTCACATTAAACATAGTAATTTCATTTAATTTAAAATATGATGATTAATGCAGCTTTAACCATAAATTACTTGTCATGACCACAAACTTACCCTTAGCTTAACCAAGCGGTATTATTTCTCGTAACATGAAAGACAACACACAGCTGCTTTATGCTTTTGTGATAACCACGTTCTTTTGAGGAAAGAGATAGGAAGTTAGAGTTAAACCCTGAATGTGTGTATGTGTGTGTGTTTCCTCTGTTATCCCTCTGAGCCAAATCTTTGCCGACTTCCCAACGAGTGACAGGCGTCGCCCAGGCCTTGTGCATTAACCAGGGCCAGATGTAAATGTGACAATAGGGAGCCACAAGGGGAATGCAAACCCGCCCTCCCTCTGCTGTCTCCCTTTCCTTATATGATATTATTCATGTGAAAGTGTCTGCGAGTCAGTGGTTTAGATTTGTGGATGTGTTGGCAAGGTGAGTCGTTATTTGACAAAGACATTATTATAAGGAAATGAACGAGGAGGCCCACTGTTTGGAATAGCCTGACTGCAAAATTGAGGGAATTGTGCACAAAAGGACATTGTGAAATGGAATACCTGCTTTGGAGGGAGTTCATTTTCCCCTACTTCTGCTAAATAGAAGAACGTCTCAGTTTCATCTCTGTTGATGATAAATGTTAAGCACGCTAGTTTTAGGTGTCTGCCTTAATAAAAACAGGGATGAATAGGATCCCCTGTGAAGGTTGCTGTTACTTTAAATGGGTATACTCAAAAATAATCTTACTTTTATGTTTAGCTTCTTTTTTGGATAAGCTGACATTGAAGCTCTTTTCACATTTTAATTTAACCAATGTCCGGTTTTCATTTTAAGAGTAGTGTTTAATTGTTTTTCACCTAGCTAGTGTGAAAATTTGGTACTCATAACTTATAAAGGGAAGTCTTATGTTCTAAATGCTATGTCTCTACATTTAGGGACATCTTACCTTCTTAAGAATAAAAGCAAATAATCATCTGACTGACAAATACATATAAAATTAATAGGACTAATTTTCACAAGCTATTTTTTAACTCTGTTGAAGTTGATGGAACTATAAAAAACACTTGTGATTGTACATTATGTTATAGGAGTGGAGTTTCCTACAAACGATCTTTAGTCAAACACAGATACACACACCCAACTGCCTAGTTGAAATTACTCACTTTAAAGTAACTCACAGAGTTAATGTTAATTGAAACCAGCTGATATGACCTGTCAACGCTGTCAGCGCCGTCATTTTAACCAGTGACAGTCTGGATAAAAATGAGAACCTAATGCTTGAATGTTTTGTAATTTGTAGATGAGAGCAGTGTGCTGCAACACTAGCAGGCTGAGGTGGACAAAATACAGTGTACAGTAAAGAAAGGATTAGCATTTGATTGGGATAATTTTAGCCAATACCGATCCATTAAAGAATCCTCAGACTGGTCCTGATGCTGATCCTTGGGATTGGCCTGGGACATAACTTGAACTGTATCATAGATTTAATGTTAAAAATTAATCTACAAATACTTTATTTTCTAGTTCTAGTTCTATAGCCTGTGTTTTGCTTAACAATTAACAGAAACTAATTTTGGAGGATGGAGAAATTTGAACAGCTTCCATATCTTTTCAGATTGAAAACCAGATACAAAGATTTCAGGTTTTCCAATCAGGTTTAGGAAGGCTTTCTTCTGTTCTCTGAGTGAATGTGAGAACTGTCAATCATCCACTGTAGCACATGGTTCATTTAAATTAAGTCTGTCCAGAGAAAACACCATTTGAGTGTCACCAAACCACAATTAGAGAAGTAAAAATTGTCTGCTTGCTTTAACAGGCTCACACCAAGAATTTCTGCTACCCAAAGTTTTTTATCAACTACTTTAAATGGCAGAGGTTAGAAAAATAATGTACCACGTGTCTTTATCAACAAAATCTAAAGATGACCCAGAAGTAAAGCAAAGAAACTACAAGAAAGAAACTATTTTAAGAAAGATCGCCAAGAGCAGACAACAGAAGCCAGACTCTGACACAATAATTAGAGAGCAGTTTTACCCAGAGATACAGGTGGGGAACAGAGTGATGGAATACAAGTAACTAAAAGGCATGTGTCAGAATTATCTTTTTGTCTCACTGAGCAATAAGAGAGAGAAAACTGATTTGGCATTGAGGAGTTCAGTGAAAGCACTGATTAAAGGACAAAGTCCTCTCTGTACCTCCATTTTCTGTGCTTTTGAAACTTCACTTAATTTCAAAGGGTATAGTATAATAGCCAAGGGCAACAGTGTACTCAGGCATCAGATTTATTGAAGCATTCGATAATATGGTTAGAAAAAATACAAAACCACTTTTCGCGCAGTTAAGTTCTGAAATGCACTGAGGCTTTGGCACAGCTTTCAGACTCAGTGCTTTATTGAATAGACACTTAACGCTTTATTGTTATGCAAGTTGTGCAAAGAAAAATCATAGTTCCTACCTTCTGTTATGAGCAGGGTCTGCAGTGTATGTTAACTTCCAACTGATGAATCTACATCTTTAAGATGTATGCCATTTTTGCTTTACATATTTTATATTACACCCGCCAAGGGTGAGATAGAGACATGTGATCCATATTATGAGACAGATTCTTATAATTACATTAAGTATGTTCTAGCTCAGTAAATGTTAGTCAAAGGCCAGATATGTCAGAGAACTTCAAGTAGTTAACATTATCTGCAACAAACATTAAATACAGACTGAATATTCAATTAAAACAATTAATAAATACATAAGTGATGTTTACTATTTAAACATTTTTCATATTTGTGAGTTGAATTGAGACACTTGCAATTTATGGGAGCACTCCCCCAATTTTACACATGAAGATCAGTTTACTGAAAAAGTGGTCGTGTAATATTGTCTGTGACTCTGTAGGAGTTTTGTCAAGTCTGAGAAATAAACCCTGATGATGTCATAGGGATGTCATCTGGGTCATCTCAGTTTGGGTTTGAGAATTCAAGATTTCTTGAGGCTTTTGACACTTTAGAGAACTATTTTAATGGAAAATTTTATAAACTGGGGACGTTGAGTTAGCATGTTCCAGGCATGGTTATTCGGATAACAGATGCTTTCCAGTTGCTTTGTGGGAGTATCTCAGTTTCTGCTTCTTTGATTTTGACCGTTCTTTTTTATATCTGTGGTTCACAGGTCCCTTAACTTTACAATGCTATATCGTTCAAGTACTATTGCTAACTCAAAAAGACAGGTGATGCCAGTTTTTTTAAACACTAATGAAGTTTTACCTGCATTTATTACTGTATTTCTACAAAAAGGACTGAAAGTTGGCAGACCAATTTCAAACGTACTGTTAAGTCCTCAGACTCAGGTAAAGACTCAAGTAAAACTTGGGCATAACTCAAATTATCTTAAGACACTATTTACAGGCACATACAAGATAGTCTGAGTTGTGTGTCATACTTGCCTGAAATGGGCAATTTTATTTTATTTATGTGTTGTCTATAGAATATTGTTGGGATAAGTTATTTTACAAATAAAAAATGGACATTCAGTTAGTTTAATTTGTGCTATTTTTAACATAATATACACCAAGACAAATAGGCCTGTAGTTCAATGAAAGCATTTTACTTTTTTGTATAAAAAAACAATCTTTAAATGCCTTGGACTAAGGTCATCACAGAGATAAAAAATGCATTTAAAAACAGATTTAATTATTTGGTCATTTCTTTATTTAAAACCTGGAGGAAAGAAGCCGGTGGGATGAGGAATGCCAGATAGGAAGAACATACGAAGTACATAGATTTTACAATATTTACTGAGAAATGTGTAGAAAAATCTGGTGTGTTCTCTGATAACTTTTTTGTTTTTTATTCTCCTCCCAGATATTCCATGGCACGACTCCGCTTCTACTTTGAGAAGAAAGAGGAATATTTTGGATTGACAATGAGTTAGAAACAGAAAAATAATGGACCAACAATTTTGAAATCAGAAGTAGCATTACCCTGCTCTGCAAGTCCAAAAAGAGTCCTTCTTTGCCACATCCTACAATACTATGTAAATCAATTGTGGAAATTAAGGCATAGAATAAGCTTATAAATGTGCTCCCCGTTGTTTGTTTTTTGAGGCAACAGTGTGAGTTAATATGTTTTGCTATCATTGTGATTTTTAAAATATTTGTTTTACCACAGTCAGTATGCCGATAAGCCCATTTGGCAAATCGAGATGAAGCTTGTGCCAGAAACACATTAATTGTTCCCACATTTAGCCGAGTCACATAAAGCCACAAAAACTGAGCCTGATCATAAAACCCATAAGAGGGTTATTTGCATGCTTATTCAGTGTTTACCACAGTTCTGATGGAAAACAAGTTTCCATTTCAACTTATGTACTGTACCAAGTATTACATTATTTAAAATCTTTCTCTTTCCCAAGGACTATTGTTGTAAAGCTGCTTACAGGACGATGACCATACAGTATATAACAAATTAAAAAAATTCATCAACAGTATTTAATTGCCAAATAGTGTGTAAGGACAATGCAAAAAGTGTTTGATTCTGAATTGAATTTGTGGGGCAATATACAGTATAAACCATGTGACAAATTGGTCCTAATTTCATTAGGTTGTGAATTACGTAGTCAGACATTTGTCCAAATTGCAAAGCAATTTCAGCTCCCAAAAATAAGCCCAAACTCATTGTAAAAGCATCTCTGCATACTGACTAACTGAACATGCTATTAATACACTTCTGTTTGGTTGCACCTCCAACAAACCCTTTTCACAGCGTTGAAGAAAAGCAAATAGAACAGCAGCTTATGGGTCTGTTAGATTTACTGATATTTCACTATAATCGTGCTGATTATACCTTCACTTTTAAATAAACTAACATTCTCTCTGATTCTCTCATTGAAGCAAAGTGTAACTATATTCATCTGTTTGCACAATTTATTTAATTTTCATTACTTTTTATACTACAGCATACAACAATAGGTAGATAGTGTACATCACATCAACATACTACTGATGATGTGATCACATTGTCATCTGTCCCATTGATGTGTTTAAAATTCTTATCAATGCAGTATGCAGTAATAGACAATGTACAGTATATATACTGTAACAGTATAATTTAATTTTAATGTTTAGCTGAACTAACAAGAGATTTGAGATTTTTCCTCTGGTTGGCCTGTCAAGGGACAGCCACTGTAAAACATCATACAGGAATTAACTGGAAGCTTTTATCATTAAACCTGAATCGTAGGCTTACCTAAATTTAAGTACTTGAAATGATGAGTTGAATGAATGTACTGTTAAGAGTTCACTGAGCTCATTAAAAGTTTCTAAAGAAGCACCATCAGCACATTAGCAGAGTTCCAAGCATGCATTGTTTGAGAGTTAAAACTCTCCGGAGTCTGTAGTTTGAAGAAAACATTGATGATGTAACTTGCTGTGTTTTTAATACATGTTAAAATAAGTTATGGTTGTTTCCTTACATATTTTATGCTAACTGCGATGAAGGTTAGTTTTGATTCGACTTAATATTAGAAAATGTTTTAACTTGGCCCAGCTGATGCTACACAAGCACATACTGGGAGAGCCACTATTGAGCTGTGAGTTGCAACAGTGCTAACGTTACTTGTTCATGTAAAAAGGAAGTGGATTTAGGGCAAGTAGTGAAATTTGGGCAGAACAGGCAATGACTCTGTTCCCTTTTTTGTACCAAAGAGCCATTAAAAAGAATCTGATCGTTCATGAACATAACATCACTACTGTTGGAGGCCTTTTCCACCATAGACATTTTGACTTGTCATAGGAGTAAAAACACAGGTATACTTAATAAGATTAAGGATATCTCTATTTCATTCAGGTTGATGTAGATATGCTAGGAATCCAGCGTGCATACCAAGCCCTAGAATGTAAATACATTTATAAAATGTACTGTAGCCATGTCAACAGTATTTTTGTTGAATAAAATGGCTACAAAGGAAGCCATGTCTCTGAATTCCATCTACTGTCTTTGTCTAATCTGACAGGAACTCGCATGTCAAAGCTTTGTTACACTCATTTACTATGTATAGTAGATTTATGCTATCAGCGCATTGTGTTAATGTACTATGTAAAAAAAAAGTAAGTAAGTATTTTTTCAGAACTGAGAGCAGAAACAACACGTTTGCATGCCAAACTTCTTGTTATCCAACATCAAATGATGTTATAGTAAGAGGATGTTGTTGTTTTATGGTATTGATATTTGACTTTGGTAACAGAGAGTCCCAAGCAAATGGAGTTTCCTCCTGGGAATATTATGTCATCTTGAAGCATAGCTCATGACCTCCTCTTTTAAACCAGAGGTCAAAATATGATCTGTCATGCATTCAAGTGCTCTTTGTTTGAAAACTTTCTTCCTCTCTGTGGAAGTGTTTTCTAATTATGATTATCAAAACTCAGAATCACATTTTATGCTTCAAACCTGTATAAAGTGATGATGATAAATTCTGAAGAAAACATAATTAAGACAAACAGAAATGAGCAGATTAATCAAAGTGTGTGGGGAGGGAGAAATGCAGGGGACACAAGCGTAGATAAATTACTGACACAATAACATATTGTCACACCTACTGTAGTGCACTGCTGACATGACTGTAACACAACCTTGTCTCCTACAAATAATGTTTATACACGACAAATATCCATTTCCCAATACATTCTGTAGAAATGTAATGCCACCTGGATTATGTTCTTTGCTCCAGTGCAAAGTAGTGTAACCTTGTTATACTGTAGCAAAAATTTGCAGAGAGGGTTAATGGCAGAGCGTACAATGCTCAACTCTCAAATCCATCAAATCGGCGTTGACTTTTTCAATATTAAACCAAGATTACAACCTTTCTCAAATGTAACCAAATGCTTTGGTTGCCTACCCTTGTGATGTCATTACCACAATATTTCCAGTACCTTAACCAAGTGCTTTGAGTTGCCTAAACATAATCATGAAGCCCTTAATCATGCTTAAATGGCCAAGAGCAGATACTACAGGAAAAACATGAAAAACTTTGAGAGTTAAGTTTCACATTACCTTCGTTAGAAGATGGAGTTTGCCCATTCTGAGTACTTCTCATTCAGTTTGGATTAAAAATTTAGATTTATTCTAGCAGCAGTTGACAAAACAACTGAGAATGGTGAGTTTGCATCATAATCACACATAATCATTGTGTCAGTGCATCATCGTGTTTCATTCAAAACATATTAACAATAATAATAATAATCTTTATTTGTAGAGCACTTTTCAAAAACAAGTTACAAAGTGCCTTAACAAGTGTAGAGACAACAATACCCAAAAGACAATAATACAAAAACAATACAAGATAAAAGCATGAAAACATTACATTATGAAAACAAAACATTATTAACATAGGAGAGCATAGGAGAGAAACTGCTTGCCAGAAAATCAGCAAAATCAAATAATTCACATAGAAGTGTTACAAAGAGCAGAACTTCTGCACACCTGTTGATCGACAAGTGTATAGGAGAAGATCATGGGTGAACAATACATAACAAAACTCGATGAAGGTCTTGTACCAAAACGTCGTTATTCTTATGTTCTACATAGAAAATGTTTAAAAGAGAAAGGCAGGTTTTATCAATACACCATAGCAGGTAACAAAGTCAGTCAAAAAGGTATATATTGTACATACAGTACATTATTAGATATAGCATTACAGGTTGAAAGGTTCCTTCCAGCCCGGCTGGGGCAGTCTAAACCAAATAATGTTAGATCTACAGAGATTAAAACATGAAATGCAGTTTAGCTTGTATGTTGAAATGTTGTGTTATTATGTTTGCCTCCTACTTTGATGGAGATAAGTGTGAAACTTTGCCTGTGAGCATTGTTTGATCTAACATATTACCTTCTGTTTTTTTAACCCAAGGCTACTTACTTTGTCTTGTAAACAAGCTGGTAGCATGTAGTGCTTCACAAACCATTTTGAATGGTGAACAATATGTTGGTGTGTCTGAAAACAAACACATTAGACTGTGCAAAATGGATGCAACATGCTCGGAAATGTCAGAGTCCCCTCCTCTGCATTGCTGTGTTTAGTATCTTTATCTGAGGGAAGCACAAAAGGGAATTTGATTTTAAAATCAGTAAAAAGGATTATGGTGAGTGGAAGAAGGGGAGGAATGGCAACAGTGGCGTTCTTTACATCCTCATGGTCACACACAGCTCCACTCATCAAAGCTGCAGCCGTGTCTTTGAGTAAAACAATCCAGCTTCTTTCAAAGAGCATTTTTAAAGAAACATATAATATTTAATTAGCGGACAAATGTGCTTAAAAAGACCCAAGGACTTTTCTTCAGAAAGGAAAAATTAGCCTTTTGTCCATTGCCCATCCAAAAAGTGCTGTAGATTTTTTCTTTCACATCTAATTGCATTAAAAAAAATAAGTATAGGCCTTTATGCAATATTTCAAAGACATTGAAAGCTGCATTTGTGTTTCAAAGGGTTTTTTTTATAATTTCCGTTTATTCAGCCATTGCATTTAGCTTTTTAGTTATTGTTGAAGGCTTCCCAAGGCTGTTGACCCTTGGAATTCTAATAGGACCCCTCGCAATTAACAATTGTCATCGATTTTTATTTGCAATGAAATGGTTTACAATACACTAGCCCATGCGCAGTATATTTTTCAAATATTATATTTATTAGCTTAATCGTTTTTTTCTTTTGGTTACACAGTATGCTTAAAGGTTCAGTGTGTAATATTTAGGAGGATGTTTTAACAGAAATGCAATATAATATACATAACTATGTCTTCAGTGGTGTATAAAGACCTTACATAATGAACCATCATGTTTTTATTAACTTAGAATGAGCCATTTCTAGCTACATACAACGTGAATCCTCTTACACGGACGTTGCTATATGGCGCCGCCATCTTTCTAAAGTATCCCAAACAGTCAAACGGCTATACAGAGCGTGTTTTTTCACAAATACGTATGAAGAACAACAACAACAACAACAACAATAAGTACTGTTGGTAGTTGTAGTCGACTGGTTTATTAGACGTAAGAAAAGAAGAGAAATTTGGACAAACGGAGGCCCACACGTCTCATTTAGCACAGTGGTTCTCCAACCTTTTCACATTATGGACCCCAATTAGACCACAGACCCCCATTTTATAACATTTTGTCCCAGGGTCCCCAGTTAAAAGGATTTCTGCTTTTAGATGTTTATTACAGAAAGTGTATGAAACCTATGACTCCACTAGTCTTACATTCAATCACTGTGTTACTTATGGATGAAATTATAACAAAAAATAATTATTCACCTCCTCAAGGATCCCTGGGGATCTTCGGACCCTACTTTGAGAACCACTGATTTAGCACAAGAGCTGAAAGAGCGTGTCAGCCACCTTAGCTTCTCCCGTGAGCTTGGAAAGGTAGGGGTGAGTTTTTCCTACTTAAAAACTGGCAAAAGTGTACATGCGACATCAAGAAGTATACAGATCTTTCATTCGTGCAAAATCAGCTTTTTCAAACATGTAATATGTAATATGGTGATAATGGTTAGTTTACTATCCATGTAGAGTGTTGTTTGTATGTTCTGATAATGCTAATACAACACATCTTTGTAGTAGCATCCATGTTTATTCCGCATTTCAACTTTTTATTATTATTATTTTTTTTTTTTTAAACGTGTCCTGCCCAGCAGCCTGGTATAGAGTATGATGACCTGGATACCATATTGTGCCAGACAGCTTTTACTTTAACAAGAGAGTATTAATATACTCCTTTGTCTGTTTTATTATTTATTTAATTATGTATTATGTACACCACCAACCCACCCACCCGTCAAGGGCCGAGAACTCCAGGCACAAGCCCAGAACAAACCGGAGCACAGCCCTGCCCCACACTGCACATCCCGAAAATTAACTATATACCTCAGTATCCAGAGGGGTCTAACAACTGGCCGACAGAGAAATGGGGAAGCATGGATCCGAGGCCAACGAAGCAAAACAGGGACGCAAACTGGTCCCTACAAGCCAACGAGGAAATGCCTCCCCCGGACTCCAATGCACAAACTAAACGCCCAGCAGCCATCCAGAGACACTGCCCAGGGAAAAAGCACAATGCATCAAGATGCATCGACAATCGCCCTACAATCCCACCGCAGCCCTCCAAACCGCAACCGGATCAACCCGCGCAGAGACCCCCACCCCAAGAAGCCAGGGCACCCCGCGTCCCCCCAAAGCGCAAAAGACCCCAGACCGCATGTCCCAGGGGAAGCTGTACCCCGCCCCAAGGAAGAACAGCAGAAAGCCATGCCGGGAAGCTCCCTGCCACCAGGGAGCGATAACGCGGGAGAACCAGGTCAACGGTCCCCCAGCCCAGCCAGAGGCATCCCTCCCCAGAGTGCAGGCAGTGCCAGCAGCCCCCGAGGCCGATCTCATCCCTGGACGCGGGCCCAGCCCCCCCAGTCAAGCACCCCCAAGGAGGAGCACCAAAACCTACACTGACAACACCGACCATGCGCCCCAGAGTCTCCCGAATACACTGTGAGAGAGCTGGCAGGGGGAAGCCCCACCCCTGCTGAAGAGGGCCCAGGCGAGGAGAGGAGACAACGGGCCCCCAGGCCCAGGGACACACCACCCGCCCAGAAATGAGCAAAAGCCACAAGCCCGAGTCCCCAGATCCCTAGGTCAAGAACGGGCCCCCACGCCAGGGGAGCCCCAACCCCCTCAGCCCACCCCAGATCAGGCAAGGCCGTCACCAACCCCACAGCACCCTCGACGCCCAGGGCTCCAGGGGCAGGACACGAGGCCAATGAGAATCTCCCCCACTCCTTCAACCCCTCTGCCTGCCTCTGTAAATGTATTGTTTTGTGTTGGATGCATGTCATGGATTGTGAAGTGTTGTATGGTGGAGTAAAGATAAGGTGTGTAGTAACTAAGGAGCAGTTAAAATTGGAGGGTAGTTGTGACACAGGCACCCTCCCATAGTGCCCCTCCCACCCCCCAAGCCCTCTGTGTCTAATGTGTAATTAAAATTGAGGGGCGGCCAGTGGGGGAGGAAGAAGGGCGAGGCCGCAATAAAGCAGCCCCACCCACCAAACGCCCTGCAGCCTGCCCGCCCCCCAGAGTCCTAAGGGTGTATGTTGTGAGGCTAGAATGGTCCTCCTCACTGGGACCAGATTCCTGACTGGCCCCATCATTCATTCAGTCCCGTCCCCCATCCCCCTAAGCAGGAGGATGCCAGGTCCCTCCAGCCCAGGGCTTATAGCAAGAGCCCCTCTAGCACCAGCAGCACCCCAGAGTCAGCGACAACCCCGCCCAGCCCCCCCAGCGCGCAGACCCGCCCCAGACCCAGAGGCTCCAAAGCCCCGAGCCCCAGACCCCCACACACCCCCGAGGCAGGTCAGTGCAGCCCCAACCCAAAGTCCAACAATCCCCCGTCCTCGCCGGGGCCCCTCCGGCAGCCCCACTGCCCCCCCCTTTAAATTGATGCACTGAAAACCCTACTTTAAATACATGCTTTATATTCTTGTATTAGGCTTGGCTGTATTATGTGTTTATTGCTTATTAGCAAATATTAGCATGCTAACATGCTAAATCGCTAGTATTGCAGTAGGCTTTTAGCTTTGCTTCCCACCAGAGAACAGATGTTTTGTATAGTATGAAACAAGTGTGTTAAATAAACACGGAGAGATATTTGACAAAAGGGACACCTCAAAATGGAACCAACCACTGCAAAAATGCTATTTCTATTTTTCACATAATAAAATTCAGGGAGCCTGACCTTGATTGATCCCTCACCATTCAATAAACTCAATTTTGATTCATGTAGCATGTCCGTGATTGAACCTGCCTCATGTTAAAATGTAGTTAAAATGTAGCAACAGTTGTCTATCTAAAATACAGATTACTAGACAACGTTTTACCTGCAAAATCACACAAACAGCTCATTGTGAAACATGATCTGCTCAGTGTACGTGGGTTATTTGCCCTTTGAATTAAACGCATTTGAATGATTAAGCATCATAAGCTCTTAGCTCAAAGAGGATGATAGCGTGCTGCAGCACCGCGACCATTCTGTGCACTTTAATGAGTAGTGGAGCCTCCATGATCATAAACAGGGTGGCTTTGATGCCTTATTGAAAGGGCCTCTCCAACACGTCTGAAGGGGGCTCCTCCTTTGTAATAACAATTTATAATTCTCTTGATCTAAAGGCCTGATTGGTGAGGAGGAAAAAAAGAAAGGATTTTGTTCTATCTACTCTTCAAGATGGTTTTTAAAAATCAAAAAGTGAATTTGCCTTGGAGGGCCCATCTAAGATCAGGCTTTCATGAAGAAAGCGTGTCATTATGCCTCATCAATCCCACACAAACCAAACCCACAAGAAAAGAAAGGTAAATTCAAAGCATGTGAAATCACTGCTCAGTTTATCACTATGTCAGTTTCTTCCTCACTTGAGAAGAACAATTAGCACGGAATCTAGGCACATCATTAGGCTTTACTGTTAAATATCCATTTTTCTGTTTTTCCTGGTCTTGATCAGATGTTTTCAGTAACTACTACACTTTCTCACATATAGTTTTAAAGTTTCTTGGTTAATAAACAATCCAGCTGATCCTTTTGGCTGCAAATCCAGCTCATAGAAGGACAAGTCTTGTTAAATAACTAGAAGTCCAAATATGGGTCTTCTTTAAAGTTCCCCTCCAATCAAAAATTTGTTTTGTTTATTGTTACTTCCCTTGGATGTTTGACCTTGACTGTGAAGAACAATGTATGTGCAGAGGTTTTTTTACATTCATCTGCTGAAGGGGAAAGTTTCTTTGTGCTCACAATCTCAGTTTAAGACGTATATGTAAAAGCAATTTTGTGACATCACAACCAGTTTGGAAGTCGTCCATCTTACATGAGTGTGATGTGAAAACTTGAAGCCTAAAGTGCACAAACACTGAGAATGGACTTTGCAGTGAAGTAGGAGACATCTTGTGTCCAGCAGATAATTTGCAAGTGAAATTTCAAGAAGGGAGAAGAAGTATATTTTAATAAAAACATTTTTGGGAAAAACCATATATGATATGATATTATTTAAGCAGAGTATTATTTATGTGGTAAATGCATATACATGTTTGAATCGGATCTTACCACCTACATCATTTAAATTACCACAGAAAATAGTCTCTCAGTTAGTTTTTCTGACTAGTATTTCGACGTAGCAATCCCCACCCAGCTCTCATACTCCATGTACACAAATTCAAAAAATTATTTTTCAATTGACTTGGGTCCATTTGAATTTTTTTTCATGCTGGCTAACAACTGGGAAATTATATAAGAGTATAGTATAGTATATGAGTGCATGTATCAAGCTATGAAACTATGACTACACTGTAATAAAGCTTTGTTAAGGCGCTGAAAGTTTTCATACACTCACACAGCTGTCAACTTGCAAACAGCTAAATGTTCATCCTGCAAAGGAAATGTAAATTATGATGACTTATTTAACAAGATTAGCATGGCAAAAGCACAAGTATGATTTCAAACTCCCCTCCCTAAAAACTACAGCACACACACACAAATGCACACAAAGGAGTGTGTGACAAACTTACCGGCGCCCCTCGCAGGGTGACGCTACAGTTGATTTGGGAATTACAATTAGATTTATGATGTGGCTGCATATGGCTGAGCTCTCTGTTTCTCTCTCTGAAATTCTGGGATTGGCTGCAGTGAGCACCGGCGCCGTGGCGTATACACCACAGCACTGTCAGAATGTGTGGCATTGCGTTACCTCACACACACACACACACACAACAACCCACACACACACACACACACAATGGAACAATAGGCCACATTTACTGTAGTGGGCCACCAAAATATAAAGACCAAGTGGAATAGCTCAACTTTGGAAACAGAAAACCTTGTGTTGGAAATTATTAGATCCCTGGAAAGTAAGCGCACTATTTAGAGTAATGGAAATAAAAATGAATGCAGTACTACCTGTAACTTGTGCTCAGTGGTTTCACATGCAGAACACAATAGGTATGAGTGCTTGTCTGCAAATGAACAGTTTTACAAAATATTCAACACAATGATGAAGTGACAGATTTGTAAGGAAAATCTCAAGTCTGTACTTTTCATTTATTTATTTATTTTTTTGATTGTCTTTCTCACCAAGTTGTACTGACACTTTTTAGAGCCAAAGCTGGCTAATAAATACAATGAAATGTTAAAACGCACAATTGAATTTCAAATACAATACTCATCACAAAATGTGTGTGACCAGCAAACTTAATGTTCTGCTTCTGTAGGTCACAACTGACAAAAGCATGAGGTTACCTTTATAAAGAGATCAGAGGTGATGTGACCCCTTTAGGCGGCACTAGAGCTGCGGCAACATAACTTGCTTCAATAAATGAAATGCTTCTAAAGAAATGGCAATTTACTTACCTAGCATGTACGGGGTTTGTAATAGAGTCCGAACATGAGACTTTTGACTGTTCTAATTTATCATGTTGAAAATCAAACAACAACTTCACATTTGTTAATACTAAAAAAACATAGAATTTATATCCAGTGCTTAGGATGTGTATGAAAAAAACAGAAAGGTCTATGCATGAGGCTTTTATCCTGTGATGCAAGCAAAAACCAATGATCAGTTCCAGCATGTGAAGCTTTTCCAAGCAAAAACCGCCATATATGGTCATGAAGAGAAATGTGGAGTCAGAAGACATGTGAAACAGCAAACAGCTAAACAGAGCACCCAGAAATCACCCGAGGTCACAGGTGTTGAAAATGGAAACGTCTTCAAAATTGCAAAATGTGGTGAAAAGAGACAAAGGAAAAATATTATATGTCTTCAGAGAAAGAATGTGACATCTGAGTAAAATAGAGGAAAAAGCGAGCACACCCAGCATGGTGCTGACCACTGGGCCGCACCAAGAAGAAAGAGGAACATCTCGCTTCAGACTGTGGAAAAACTTGTGTGCTCTGACTGGGGTGGTTGACTGAGAAGCTGACTGAGAATTATGCACCTTTCATTTCCTCCATTCTTCTCTTAATAATTTACTTGTCTTCAAAATATACATGCAATGTAGAAAAAGGTACCCTTTTTGAAATAACAGATCTATTAAACCCATTTTTTGCAACTATATAAATTCTTTTTTTAAAACACAAGTTTGGTGTATCTTTACCACATGATGCTGAGAAGACATTTACAAATATTAACAGACTAATAAAAATAGTAACATTTTGTACACTTTGTACCGATTCAAAACGTAATTCAAAATACAGTGAAGGGATCAGGAATATTAGAAACTCTTTTCCTACAGTAGGCTTATTTTGGGGCTACTCATCCCCTTTCCTATGACGCTGAATGAACAGCGCTATAGGAACACTTTTAAGACTCATTATCTCTTAAAGTGTCTAAGCAGAAATGAAGCCAAAAATGTCATGCTATACCTTTAGCCAGATTGAAAGGGACACACTCAAATGATAAATGTTGGCGTTTGGTTACACCGTACTGCACTTCCTGCACAATGTGCTAAGTGTTTGGCCTCAAGGAACTATGGGCAACGTGGTTCATGAAAGCACCAATGCAGTGGAATTGAAGCACAGACGCCTTCAATGCTGCTCTTTAACTACAGCTCAAAGCTGGAGGGGCTGCCAGAGAGCGACACAAAGTGTGTGTGTGTGTGTGTGTGTGTGTGTGTGTGTGTGTGTGTGTGTGTGACTGAGCGAGTGTGATGAAAACATCCTCCCTGAGCTTTTCCTGTGATTGGCCAGGAGGGGAGCCAGCAGTTACAGAGTAGGAACTCATCAGATAGAAAAAGCTGATTGTATAAGACTTTTCTGCAGCATTGGAAGTTAAGACTACAACATCCCGAATGAATGTGAATGTAGGTTTGGCACATTTGAAGTAAATCTGTACAATGCCTGGGTACTTAATTACTTACTTAATAATAATAATAATAATAATAATAATAATAATAATAATAATGTGATATAAGGGATTTTTCTCCCTTTATTTCATTGACAGTCTGAAAAGTCCTACCACTCTTTTTGTATGAAAACAAACAAAACAAAAAAAAACACATTCACAAGCTGGCACATCATACCTGAGCTGGGATATTTAAAAAAAAAAAACTGTAATGTAATGTAAGCAGTTTGTCAGAAAAAAAAGATGTAGATGCACTGTATTCATAAGAAACAAAGGTAAGACTATAAGATTACAATAGCTAGGATTTATATTAAAACTTTTTAAATTTCAAGTTCCGACAGTCCAGAGTTTGTACAGGCAGTGACCTGTCAGAAAAAGTCTATAGAACAACAAACAAAAAGGAGAAAAAACAAGAAAAAGTAAATACATAATGATAAAAACTAAATCACTCCTTAAACATTTAAGACCAAATAGCTGTTGAAGACCAATTCCTGATACTTCAAAATCCATGCAAGCTCTTTACAAACCACACAGCAATGTGTCCGTCGCTCATTTCTTCTTTCTCTCATTTTTTCTTTTCTCGTCTAACTCTGATTTGCTCCTGTTAAGATTGTCAAAGTGTAGTTCATTGTGAGTTGGATGTCTGAATGTCTATTCCGTTTTCTTGGGTCACATTTTTCCCATCAGTTCTCTTCTTCAAGTGGACATGCATCAAGATACTGTCCAAGAACTTTCTGAGCATGTTCAGTGAGTTTGAATCCTGTCTGGCCATGCTCAATGCTCAATGAAAGTTTGCCTGAAGGTCTCTGTAATAAACTGTTTTTAAAAAGTTTTTCTGAGTATAGAGTGAGTTTTTTTATTCTCTTTTTACAACTTACACCCTGAGCACGCTCAGTTGGCACTGACAGCCTCCCGTGTCTCGTGGTCACTGCTATAGTCTGACTTGGGTTCATCCTCAAAGTCCTCATACATGTCCATGTCATCGTCTCCATTGGTGGGGTCACTGGGCAGATCCAAGGCTCCAACCCCACTGCCATTGCTGCCTCCGCCGCCGCCAGGCTCAGACTTCACTCTGTACGTGCTCTGAATGACAGGGATGGTAGGTTCTGGGCTGGCTGAGTTGCTGGAGCAGTCTGAGGTCAGGTGTGGGGATGGTGTGGCTGTCGTTGCCATTGTTATGGCACCTGGGTAAACGCCTACACCACCTGGGCTGTTGCCGAGAGGAATTGGTGGCTGAGGCCTGAGAAACAACGAAGAAGAGAAGGGTAAAAAAAGTAAGATATTAAACGGAAGTTCATTAATAGACAATAAACAACTCTGATATGCAACATAACATGAAATATGAATACATAAAATTTCATAGAAAAGAATAGACATTAAAACAAATAAAATTAAACTAGACTAAGAGTCAGCCATGTTAGCAGCAGCTGTGTTTTGAGCTAAATGCTCAGGTCAGCCTGCTAATAAGCTCACACTGACAATACTAACAATGCTAATGATGTTTTGCATGTTGACCATCTTAGTTTAGTGTGTTAGCATGATAAGAGTTGTTAATTAAATAATAAGCACAAAGTACTTGGGGCTAATTAATTTGGGGCTACAATTCATCCTGAAGGGATGCGAATGTGCGTACATAATTTCATGGTAATCCATAGTTGTTGAGACTTTTCACCACAAATGTCATCCTCATAGTGGCAGTAGAGGAAAATTCAAGGGTTCATTAAAGTCTGTAGGATTCATCCTCTTTGTACCATGAATGTCTGTACAAAATTGCATGGTAATCCACATAATAGTTTTGTAAGATATTGTAGAGCATGGCTAAAAAGACAAAGAAACAGGTTGCATATTTTTTTAAACAAAATTCAACTGCTTTGAACAAAATATGAATTCTAAGGCCACTTAAGTTAAACAGCAAAGCTTCTTATCTGGCCAGGCATGTCATAACGTGGAGCTCTCCATGCCAGCTCACAGCAGCATTGGTTAAATAATTGTTAAGATATAGATGGAATGAGGGTAAATACACATCACTCAAACAGGCCCTCCGGCTCCTGAAATGAGCCACATTAAGCAGGAAAATTGCTGTCACTTTTCTCACCTAACAGTTTTCCCTCCTCTGTTACCTGAAACAATTACCGCTGCGAGCTCTGACAGACTCATTTTCACATTAAATGCTGGTTGTGTACTGGCTCCCAGTAGCTATTTGGTTTAGGTTTGATTGAAAGTCCAGGCCTGGAGAATCATAAGCTTTTCTTTTTTTTTTGCATTTGCTTGACCACACACAGTAAATGTGGCATTCAGCCCGTGACGTCTCGCTCTCGTTCTCGTTCTCTTCAAACATATGCTTACATTTCATATTCCACTATGTCTGTCTGTGTCCAATTTCACTGCCCGCAAGCGCCCAGCATTGTCCTAATTTAATAAATGACAAGCTATTAAAAATCGCTCCTATTCAATGCCGTGGCCTCTGGTAAATCCATTTCAAACACAAGCCACTGTGATGGCTTTAAACACATCCATGGCTGGTTCCTATTAAGACAATGCCACTGTTTTTCCCTTCGCTGCACTCTAAAAAGTATAATGCTCTTCAGTGAATGTTTAACAGGATTTGCAGATAGAACCAGGAGGTTCCAAGAAGAAATCTTTCATGAATGGTCCATAAACTCTGATGGTCACTTCACAAATCAATCAAATGGATGTAGTTAAGAATATTTCTTTTATATTCATAATGAGACACATTAAGACAAAATACTTTATATTTATATAGTGCTAAGAATCAATACAATTTCTTGTGAGATATCTGAATGAAATGCCCCCAAACTCCTTTATGAAACATAAACAAATGCTTTAGGCGTTTACATAGTGATGCTTTATCTTTTGTCTAGCTCATTCTTTGCTAAAATACAAATGACGCTCAGCGTAAATTGAACCAGGAAGACCATCTTTATGCTTCATTCGCTCATACACTCACTCTCTTCCCGCTTCTATGGGCATTCACTCTTCAGTTAAACCATAAAGATTTTGACACGATCTCCATCAGCCACTCACTGTCAAACTTTAATCTGCTGCTGTCAGCTGTCACTTCAGTGTGAAATCACTGTAACCCTCCTCCAACCCATTCACCTCAAGTTCATCATATCCAGGCCCAGGACGAGCTCATCAGAAGTTCAGACCTTCAGCATTTTCTTCATCCCATCACCACCAGTGTCTAGACTCCAATCAGGGGATCTATACCACTTAACGAATTCACCACCCCCTTTAAATACCATGATGTCACAATGGGGTCTAATTGTCAAAGGCTATTCACATTTTCCATATTCTCTGTGCACATGTAAATTGATTATTTGTTCACTCAGATGAAGTCTCTTCTGATTGCAATGTAATATACACATTCAAGCTGTGGTGGCTAGCAGGACGAAATGTTTAATATAGATTCAATGGAACTGAAAGGTCACAGCACTAAATTAGTCAAAGTCTTCTGGAGCGAGACACAGAGTCAAGGCTTGCGTGTCAATGCACAGTGACCCCTCTTAAGAAACATTCTAAGAAACTTCTAACATTGTATTTAATGTAATGATAGAGAAAAGTATGTTGGACAAGCTATCTGTGAAAATATACCTTATTATTACAAAGTGTTGTTTTAGCATAAATAATTCCATTGCAAGCTCTATGAGTGCAGTCACTGTATTGTAAACTGTCAGTTTGAGTTTGAACATAGCTACACATCTTCTTTGAGACCTTAACAACACAAAACTAGCTCCTGAACAGTACTGAGTAAAAGCTGAGGATGGCAACAATGGCTGAATCTCTTCACCACCTCCACCCCTACAATTTATTGTACAAATACAATAAAAAGATATTTAAAATCACTATTACTGCCATTTGAATGTCCTAACACAGAGCTTTAGATAGAAAGCTAATTGTATTGTTCAGGGACAACTTTTCTAGTAAAGCTGGTACTCACCCTACAAAGAACTGCCTCATCTCCTGACGTCGTGACCGCATCATCTGCTTGTACTCTCCAATGCGCAGCTTCTTGCCATCGATGATGCAGGTTCTCTTGGGCCGTGGCTTGTATTTGTAGTTGGGATATTTCTCCAAATGGATCTTGCTTAAGCGGGCCTGCTCCTCATAGTACGGCTGCTTCTCCTGGTTGGTCATGGATTTCCAGCGAGAGCCTGAAGCAAATGCATGAGATTTTATTTTTGTCTATTATAAAAGTTTTTGGTTTTCTTTTACTTAGCTTTGTCATACAACAAATATGTATGTGAGAAAACATTGTAGACTTGAGGGAGTAACAAAAATGAGAATTTTAGGCAGTGACAAAAAAGGTTTTTACATGTTTTTCTAAACTGTTTCAAAAATACTGGTTGAGCACAGAGTTTGTGATCAAATAAATGTAATGAGCCCTGCATCAGTGATTAATTCATACAAAAGAGTCATATAGCGCTGTAATATATTTACAATTACCAGCATTTCTGATGGTTTCTTAAGGTTAGACGTTGTCATGTGAACAGACACCATAGAATCTTTCACCAACGAGGCTGTTTAAAATCAGGAGTGGATTAAACTCTGCTCCTTCTTGGCTCAAGAAGAATGATACATTGTGTACTTCTCATTTTCCCCGGTAAAATGACCTTCTGAACAAGTGGACAGGGCCATTACCGCAGGAACGCAGCACATCTGCGAAGCACTCTGACAACTGATTATACACACTCTGTCTCGCTTCTCTGTTTATCAAGGTTTATCACAAACTAGTCTTGTACTTTTGTGACACAGGAAACAGAGAGGAGTTTTTTAAGCCTGCCACCCACTCCCTTAAGTCCAGCTGTGTTATTATGTTGGAGAGACATGCATTGTACACATGCAGTCCTAGACACATACACAGTGGAGAGTACACTTTAAATTCTGCTTTTTGTTCTTATATTGCCACAGTGGCTTGACAAATTACTGGGAAATAATTTCTGACTGCTTCCTGCCAACAGGATCATATTATTCATATTTGACTGTAAACATGGCTTTTAATGAAGTGATTTAACTAAAAAAAAAAATATATCTGACTTAAATTTAGATTCTCTCAGTGAACTTTTGCACAAATGATACATCATATAAATGCAGGAAGAATTTTGTCAAACACAAAAGACCCCTTTATCATAACTCATTCAAAGCTCCAAGTCAGGAACACAGGCCCACCTAAGAAAAAGCAATTTGTTCATGTTGCTCAGGAGGAGCATTTATATTCAGCGACCCTCAAGCTCACTGGGGCCTGCAGTGGACAGTGGAGGTCTTAAGAACATTTCACGAACAACCGTTATGCTCAGCACCATGTGAATGGCTATCTGTGTCGAGGAGGTTAGTATCAACACTGCGACTTTTCGCATCCATCACATTAGTCTGGCTGACACAGTGGAGCTCTGTGTGTGAAGTGTTTCACGTTTTTAAAACACACTAGTCCTTCTCATAGTCAGCAGCCTGCTGGTAAGAAAACCTGTGAACTGTAGAAAATAGTGGCAGGGTAACCTAATAAGTGAAGATGCTAACCTAAAAACTGTCAAATATGCTCTCTGTCTTTGAACAAGATAGTGGGAGGAGGCAACACCACTTTTGTAGCCACAAATAGTTTTTTGTTCATGAGGTGTGTGTGTGCATCATGCACAACATATAATTGTCATTATTTTTGTATTTCTTACTAATTTTCACAACAAAATACACAGAAAGACTGGCTTAAACTGATTTTCAGTCTGATTTTATGTCCCAACCCATCCAAAAGGTGATATAAAAGAAAATGATTGCTGTAGTTTATAGTAAATGAGTGGTGGCAAGAGCAGCTCAGAAAATGCTTCCAGTAAAGCTGATTATACATGGGACAACTTTTTGAGTAATGTTTCTGGGCAATGTTGCCGAGCAATATTTATCAGGCACTTTCCCACAGAGAATGCGCAACACACTTCTGTCATGGGCAAGTTTTTAGATCCTCCAAACAGAATCCTAGCAGACGATCACGTGACAGGCTTGGCGATTGAAGAAAAAAATCAAACAAGGTGGCGGCATCTCAATGGCAGTGGAGCCGTCTTTTTACGCCGCTAAGTTGTCATGTGTGTGTTTGAAAATGCTGATCCCTCTTGTTTTATATAACGAGGTGCTCAAGCGGCCACAGATCGCCCCGCCCACCGGGATTTTTCCGGTGTTGCTGGTGGTAAGTCCAACTATGTTTTGAACGGATAGTGGTGGGGCAGGGCGCGGGGGAATTACTGTAGTAATCTTTACTCCCACACTGCGCTTGTAAATCATTTTTTCAGTACGCAGGTATCTATTTTAAGGGGCATATGCGACTAAATTGGTCGCATTGTAGAGCCCAAAAAACTTCTAGCATTTTGAAAGCTGACACATAAAAAGAAAAAGATGAAATGTATGTATGTTATTGAATTAATATATGCAATAATTATGGCAAACTAACCAGAGTTTTGTGCTTTACTTGAAACTTCCTTAACAAAAAGAACTGCTGAAGCCAAGATAACAGTCACAGCTTCAGTTTTCATCCCTGCAGTGTTTCCCTGGCAATAGATTTGCGCCTCTGACTGCCAACTGTCCATTGCCCTAATTAGTTGCCCTGTGTCTTGGTTGCCCATTGATGGCAACATTGCTCTAAAAGTTGCTCTGTGTATCATCAGCTTAAGAGTAGGTCTAGATAAAAATAGGGGCACATGCAAATAAGCTGCTGATTTGCTGCCCACATCTTTCTAGGTAACTACAAAGAGGTAATTCATATAGATAATTGTCTGAATTTTTGTATTATTAGTATTTTGTATTTTTTATTTTTTTCATTTCTCTAATATTTGACACAAACACTGATACAATATATAAAAATAAAATAAACCAAAAATAATTCACCCCAACTACATTATCAGAAGGAGATAAGCATTGTTGAAATCCACCAGAAGCAGAAAAGTAATGTTAGGTTTACTATTTAACTCTCTCTCCTGCCAAAAATGAATCTATAAAATCTCACCTAGGATCTTACTGATGTTAGAGTTGTGCATGTCAGGGAAGGTTTGCAGGATCTTCCTCCGTTCGTCTTTGGCCCACACCATGAAGGCGTTCATTGGCCTCTTGATGTGGGGCTCCGTGCTGTTTCTGCCCCGCGCTTCTCTGAACACTCGTGCCTCTGTCATATTATTCCCTGTGTGATACAAAGGAATGACATTCTCTATATGTCTGTCATTGACACATTCATCTTCAACTTTCACACTTCAATTGCAGCGATAAGGATGAGCCCTTCCTGTTTGTGTCTTCACCCCTAAGGCCCCCTTGCCTTCTTGGGAGAGGATGTATAACAAACGTATAACAAATGTCTGACGGGGGTCTTGCTGGGATGCCCTCAACATGCTTACACAAACACACATGAACTATACACACCACAGTCAGTTTGCTTCCGCCTGATAGTATCTCAGTGCCTATGCTCTTGTGTTTACTCCTCTGACTCTAAACTAAACCACAATGAGCACTCCTTAACTCCTCATTGCCTATAAACAGTGGTGCCTTATAAGTAACAGGTGGGTTGGGAGAAAAAAAACACTGTAACACCAAGTCAGTGTCATTAGACTACATTCAGAAAAGGTTGTGGTTTTAGTATTTTATGCAACAGTATCTGCTAACTGTATGGAATACACAGTACATGAAGTCAATTAATTATGATTCATTAAAAATGTGAGATTTTTCATTTGCAGTAAACTTCATTGACCATTAACTACAACAGACTTGTTGCCTGTCTTTGCCTGCTTTTGTTTGCATACTTGTACTGGGTGGGATCTTGTGTCACAAACACTCTTTGTGGAAAAAAGGAGGGGAATTCATCCTCTTGTCATTTACTGGCCGAAATAATAACAGTGTAAAATTATTCACAAGCGTAAAATGTTGACATTGAACACATTGTTTATCTGTTAAGGGTGTCCTTCACCAGAGCCTTTTGAAGAGCACAATAAATATTTGTATTTGCTGAGTACCTGCATGTTCTGGCTTTCTAGAAGATTTCCTCTTCCTTATTGTGGAGTTCTGAGATGCAAGACCCCCAGAAGTAGGGCCTCTTATATGTGAGGCCCACAGAGGTGGGCAGAAGTGTCACTGGTATCAATTTAGTCTGAACAGGATGTGACTGCTTCTAGACTCTGCTTCTCAAAACCCTAGCAACTCCTTCCTTTTATATCCTTCTAGCCTTATACGTACTATCATGTCTTTTGTGCATCTGCATATAGTTCTGAATTATTATAAATCAAAAATGGGGAGTGCAATAGTCAGAAAAGAAGGCAAAACTAAACAAATTCAACAAACCAAAAGGAGGGTGCTTGAAAATGAGAAGAAAGGGAAGAATAATAAGGCAAAAAAACAGCAAAAGATCTTACCATCCAGATCTTCTGGTCTTGTCAGGTCAATGACTCGATGGACCATCTTCCCAGCATCCTCCCCGAGCTTCCCCAGGTGCTGGCTCAGCGTCTCATAGTGCAGCCGCTCCTGCAACACAAGAAAAAATATGAAGGGTTATTTGAAGCAAGCTGCAAATATGATGTAGCATGACATCATGCATGTCAAGTCATTGTTATTTATATTGCCCAATATCACAAATCACAAATTGCCTCTAGGAGTTATACACACTCTGCCCTTGGACCTTCAATGCTGAAGTATGAGAAATGTGACACGAGCTGCCAAAAAATTAATGCTTTTAAGTTTTCAATTCCTATTCAACTCTTTATTATTATTATTATTTAATGTCTGGATCAAGTCAATGTGTATGCCTGGCATGTTTCACTAGGGATGACTTTGATGGTAAAAACAATAAAACTAATTGCTGGCTTGAGTTGGCATGGATGATCGTCCAGCACAGCCCCCGAAACTGGGCAGTTTATTTTGATGCAGCTTCACTCTGAGAGAAATGAGTCATGATGGTGGTTATATGACAAGCTAATAGAAAAGTCATAGCCCTATGCTAATCATCAGGGTCTTCCCCAACCTCCCATCAGTCTGCCTTCTGCCTGCCACTCCACTTCTGAGACAAATAACTTCTACAAGCAGTTTGCCTTGGGTCCTTCCAGCTAAAATTACCCCACCACGCTCCCAAACTGCGGTGGAAAACATAGAACACTCCGCACAGCTACCGCACATCTCCATTCCTCCTCTCCTCCCCTCTCCACTCTTCTCCCCGGCCTTCCCTCCCTTCCACCTTCCCTCTCAACTCTCCTCCTTTTTCTGGTGACAGAGGCATTTTGTTTGACGCAAGGAATGGTTGCCGGGTGAAGTCATGCCGCGGTAGCCGCTGGCAGAGTTGGTGGAACTTAGGGGCCAGCGTGTATGTGTACGTGTGTGTGTGTGTGTGTGTGTGTGTGTGTGTGTGTGTGTGTTTATAGACGAGGAGTCTGCGCGGGCCAATGTCAGCACTACGGCAGGACTGTAATCAGGCCCACCACAGAACATGTGCCTGGGCAGTGCCATGCTCACCGCAGGAAGCAACCGCCTAACAAAGGACTAAAGAAAAGACAGAAAGAGAGAGAGACAGAGAGATAGAGAGAGCAAAAGGAAGAGGACTGGAATGGAAAATGAAAGCCTCAAGTCCACTGTAATGTTCTTTTTAAGCTTGAAGTCCTAAACAATAGCCTGGGGGAAAGCGGGCATTGCTCGTGTTGATGCTTTCAGACATCTAGAAGTCAACGTTTGGTGCTCTAACACTAAAAGTTATCGCAGATTAATTCTGCAGTTCTTAAAATGACGCTAAACATGACTGCATTACAACATTTTGCTGAGATGCTCTGTATCATTATTAGGTGTGCTTCAGAGCATGATAGTTAGAGATGAATAAATGTTCCTGGTAAATGGGAGGAGGCCAATGGAAAACTAATGCACAGTTGAATTAGGGTTTTGGAAAATGGACTAGGACAGCATCAATAGAGGCAGACTGATCCAAAATACAGATTAACAGCAGACCTGGGTCAAAATTTGCAAATACTCCATGCGGTTGGTCTACTTTTGGTCTACTTGAAAGTGCAAATGCAATAAGGAGTTGTCTTTGCTTTGTTTAGTCAAGATTGAAATAGGTTTGGCCTGTGTGCCTGTAGGTTTGATACTGGACTGCTGCCTTTTGGAGCTGCATAACAAACGTTTTTTGTCAATTTTCATTGTGTATACTACTGTATAGTGGTCCTCTTAATGCTTTATTTGTCTTCTTATTCTTCATCACAGAGAGATTAACTTGTTAAAAACAGTCTATTTCAGAGGTTTTCAAGTCCTGATGCTCAGGCATTTACAGTGAAGAAAAAACACATTTTTCAGAAAAACAAAAATCTTTATCTGACTTTATCTGAATGTTCAGTGTTTTATTTTACCCAGGTCTGAGTTTGAGCAAAAAGAGTGGCGCTTGACTTCAAAGCAGAAGAAGAGTTGACCAACAACTTAATTAATTAAACACAATAAAGGACATGTGCAGGGGAAACAATTAATTTAACCAAGTGGGTGATTTAGATTGACAAATTTCAAATTTAATTACAAAACCAGTCGGAAAGAGGAGACCAGCATACAGTTGAAAACAATGAATCCATGCAAACAAAAGTGTACTAAAGTACCACAGAAACAAATCACATCTGTGCCGACACAGTATGTTTAACACACTATTGCTTCCACTGGGTCTACAGCCCAGTATTGCTGCTGAATGTATATTTCTAAATTTAAGAGGCACCCGACTCTTTTTGTTCCGCCTGGTCTCTCCTCTTCTTGGCGTTTGCGTCTCTCTACTGTTGCTAGGGTAACGCTCCAAACACTGTTTTTTTATCCACACCGTATTGAGCTCATTACCACAGTTACAACTCGCCTACCGCCAGCACGGCGTGCCTCCAGCTGACCCGCAACCGTTTACTGTCTCCTCCCGGACCAATCAAGTTTGGCAACCTCCTTAGTCCCCCTCCTGGCATTCCCTCTCTCGTCCTATTTTCTTCATCTTTCTTTCTGTCTTTCCTTCTACAGACTTTTCTGTGTGCTGATAGAGCTGTCAGTCAGCCCTGTTCTGTTTTTTTCTCCTCTCCTCCTCCTGCTTTTCACCATTCCTCCTATTCATAGACCTTAACACCCCACTACCACCGCCACCAGCCCTCCCCCCTTGAGGCTCCAACCCCAAAGAAGTAGACACTCAACAGTCTATTTGCAGGTGCCAGACTCAGCTTTGTAGTATACATTATTATAATGTATATCATTCAGATTTCAAATCCAGCAACATTACGTCGACCTTTAATCAAGACTTGGAACTGTCTGAACTGCTGGTTTCACAGGCTCACTTCCTACAAAGACCAAATTCACCAGCAGAGCCAATGTAAACTTCTATACAACCATTTCTTGCCTTCTAGACTTATTCTGCTCTACCAATAGAAATTGCAAGCATGCCGACTGAATTTATTCAACAGGGAACAGACAAAAGACATTTCTCTATAATGGGCCACATTAAATTCAAGACTCTTAAGAATTTAGAAATCTGGTCAATTTCAAAACTGTACAAAAGTTAAGAATAAATACTTACTAACGTATGCAAAACATAGTCTGGGAGGAATGTGCATGTTCAATAAACAAAGGGTGAGGGTTATTAAATACTTTGTGTCAAACTTTGCAAGTTAAACTTTTAAGTATAAAAATGTACGTTTTATAAATAGTGTGATAAGGACAATTTAACTTAACTTCATTCTGACTTGATGGCAAATAGATTTTGTAATGAAGGGTAGTTGTATGAGCTTTAGTTACAACTTTCATTTATATTGTGTCCATTTGTTAAGATTAATTGCTTTCTTTTAATTTTGTGCAGTTATTTTCTAAATAGACAGAGCAAAATAAGTGTGGCTTTTTTAAATTTAAAATTCCAAAGTGTCCAAACTCTAAACCCACTTTTGTAAAGCTGCTGAGGGATCTGCTCACAGCTTTAGACGAATAAAGCAGTTTTCTGCCCCATATTTCACATGCCCTTCGGTCAACTTAACTATTAAATTGTGAGAGTATAGACACCAAAACAAATCCACATGTCCACATCATTTAGTGCTTGCAATTTAGAATCGGCTGTTGAGTGATTGTGTGCATACAAAGCATCATCTAAAGTGAGAAAACAGATCTTAGAGCGATAAAAACTGTTTTTCTTTCTTCTTATGTGGCCTGTAGATTTACCTGCACTCAGTCTGCCATCACCCACCATGTTCCCCTCCTATGGAAACAGGAAAAGTAGTCCTTTGTGGTTTGAAGCAGTGTATTATCATATTTCATGTAAACTTTACCAAGCTCTTGCGCAAAGCTGTCACACTTTTAAGATGCACAGACTTATAACTTCTACATGTTATCACTTTATATTCTAATAGGTTAGAGCTTGACTAAAAAACCTAAAAGACATGTCCCTTTTAGGGTTGATTTTGGTGTTTTCATCCGAAACATGTCAGCTGAGTAATGTGCCATTCTCTCAAAAACTTAGGGAGTGTTTTGTGGCTGTTTAGTTGAAAAACAAGTACACACAGGCTTTTACGCACACACACACACACACGCACACAAACATACATGTACACACTCACACAGTTATACACAGTGGCTATTTCAGTGAGCTTTGGCAGCCGCAGGCCAGCTGGAAGCAACGTAAGCGTAAGGTGATACTCAACAATGCCACTAACTGGCCAGGCCTCTCGTCTGTACACCAGCTATAATGACATTAACATGGCCAAGGCCAGTGCAGAGCCAGGACACACACGCACACACACACACACACACACACACACACACACACACACAAAGGAGCCCCGGATCACTTTCAGCTCTTAAGGAAATGTATATGTAGTCTATGCTTGAAATGAATGCTGTGGGACAAAAATACCCAAACAGAAAGTGAAATAAACACAAACACATGCACTCAGACGTCACTGCAATGACTCCCTCCCTGAATCGAATCAGCAACAAATAGCTCAACATCCAGTATTACACTGAGATACCATTTACAGCAGTTGTCTCTTTCCCTCCAAAGAAGCAAAATGTGCTGTGTTAGTACAATGTCATAAAACAAAAAGGCTTGGGCAGAGCTTCAAAGTTTTTAAATGGGAGGATTTGAGTAACACATTTCAACGAACAGAAAACAACACACAAATCCAAGGTAAAGAAAAAGAGCTGGACTTGTTGCCTCCCGAGGTGGAGCGGGTGAGTCACACTCTCAGTATCCAGCAAGTTCCATCCATGAATTGTTTAAGACAGAGCAAAGCCTTTGAGCGCTTTAGAAAAAAAAAAACACATGAAAAAAGTCTCCGTCCCAAAGAAAAAATTATGTATTTAAAGCTAAGAGAAAGAGTCTTTCAGCTGCTGTTGTTAGGTAACGAATAACAAGCTGACAACAAACATCAAGACCTGCTGTCGTCCTCGAACCGGAAACAATTACTTTGAGACTTTCCAAATGAGCTTTTTATTAGGAGGCATGGAGCTATAAACCAAATTACTGCATTGCTTTGGTTTTGTTCTTATAAAGTTGGAAAATATAGAGCTTAAGAGGCATGTAGGACTCTCCCTGCAATACACTCACCTTAATCTGTGATTTAACTTTGTGCAAAAAGTGCTCTTTTAAGCACAAACTTTTCCCCGGACCTGCAGCAGACAACTCACATTAAGTCTTAATAAACAATTTATTAGTATACGCTGTTGTATAATTTATGTTTATGAGTTTCTCAGTGTTTACTAGCATAATGACTGATAATAAAATCAACTTGGGAATGAGGATATGTACAGCAGAGATATATTTTGCCAGATTTTGGATGTTTTCCTCCTGAAGATGCGAGGCAAACAAGTCCAAAAAATTCAAAACAGCCTATCCTTGGAGTGCACCAATCATGACCTACTTGGGGTTGGTGGGTTCAAAGTCTCCACCCCTAAAATATTCATGAGTTCCTCTGCTCCTCCGTCTCCTCATCCTTGCAAGCAACATGGGATCAATTGCGCAGGAGATCTGGTCTAATCATGTTCCCTATTTTCCTGAATGTCTGATCCCTGAAATCTGTGATTGGCTGATCAGACTGATTGAAGATGTTTTGGAATATGGATTTCCCTCTGGATATGAGATCCTGGTACAAAGGGCCTGTCTTCCTCAGCCCAAGAGGGAGAGATGAGCGGGGGAAGAGGTGAGCATGGAGGGGGGAGGTACCTTCCCAGAGAAGGGCCCTTTAATTGGGCTAAAACCCAGAGGCCGGGATCCCCCCTCCAGGGCAAGTGGAGAGCTGGACTCCATTATACACACAACGGACACACACACACTAATGTTAACACCATCTCTTCTCCAAAAAAACACCCACTCAGTCTCAGTCAAAGCATGCACGCACACACACACACACACACACACGCCAAAACCATCACTTGTCATTGGCCCAGCTGCACCCTCTTCAAAGCTGTTGGCTTCTGGGTGGCCGTGGAGATGAGAGAAGAAAAGAGAAGTCCTCAAGAGCTGCAGCCCGAGCCAAACAACACCAAATATCATCCATGAATATTCTTCAGACTCATGCACGAGCTGAGCAGAAACCTTGAACACTCGGCAAATGAAATACTGGAGAAAATATATAAATATAACACAGGAGCAAGGAGTTTGGAGATCTGTGTGCCTCTGTGTGTGTGTGTGTGTGTGTGTGCAAAGGAGTAAAAAATCATAAAAATAAGAATCATTTATTATGAGCAACATACATACATGAGGACATAAGTATCATACGTTAATACACTTATAAAGTGTCCCCTTTTACAGTATTAAATTACTGAAGTAGTAAACATGTAAAGAGCATCTTATAATTTTACCTGGTCCAGGTGGAGCTACTTTGAGCTTCTTTAATACAGTGTTGAGTGCTTTAATCCTTAATATGCATGCTATTTTAAAAGCTGATGTGTATGTTTTGCATGTGAAATCCTAATCCTGAAAGTAAACAGTCCAGAATTATGTCTTCACATGAAAGGAAATGCCTTTGAAAACTGCATCTAGACCATGTTATTGTTGAAAACCTTATCAGTAACGCATGTCTGTGCATCTTCTTCTTATCTTCGTATCACTTGTAAATGGACTGATTTTCTTTTTGATAGCATCAACGACCACAACTGTGAAACTTCTGCCTGACCACACGTGATCTGTCTGTCACTCTAACCTTGTTGCCGTTGTTGAGGGTCATGCTGCTGAGTGCAGACAGTTTGGCCTCCAGACTCTGGTGTCCAGGCTGCTGCTGCTGATGGTGGTGGAGCTGCTCCCTCTGTATCTGCTCCCTCATGCTCCTGGCCTCTTGGATGGCTTTCATAACTGCATCCTGGTCCCCAAACAGCGCCGTAGAGTTAAGGCTGGATAGGATGTCTTTATAGGAGAGAGGGACAATTGTCTGTCACTTTGACTGGCATGACAGGAAAGGAAGGCAAAGAGTGTGTGCCTTCAATAAGGAAGGCCAGGGTTCATCTCAGTCTTCCTCTAAAGATGATTGTAATTTATCTTTTCATCAGCTTCAAGTATTAATGACTAAATAGGAAAGAAAATTAAGTTTAAGTAAAAAAAAAAATCTTAGTTCTCAAAAACAACCCTGCAACTGTTTGAATACAAATGTTGTTAAGTTATGATTAGCATACACATGTATGTGACATCACTTCAAACTACTGAGAAGAGGACAGAGAACAGACACAAATAAAGAAATCTATCCATCCATCCATCGTCAACCGTCAAACGTGCAGGGTCGCAGGGGGGCTGAAGCCAATCCCAGCTGACATCGGGTGCATGGCAGGGTACACCCTGGACAGGTCGCCAGTCCATCGCAGGGCCAAATAAAGAAATCTCTTATGTAAAATAAGAAAACTGGTGCCAACTTTGGAGGGAATATGTTAATGTCGGACCATATCACTCATACTAAAGCTGAGAATATAGGTTATCCAGGGCTTTTAGGCATAAATCCCTTAACTTAACCAAGTAGTTTTTAAGGTATACAGACTTACTGAAATAAAAATGTTATGTTATCGTCTGAATCCATATGCAGTCTTTACAAAACAAATACCAGAAAATGTTCCTTGTGACCTGTCACAAAACTTCTGTATGGTACCATTGTAAAATAGCAACAACATTTGAAATTTGAACTATGCTTTTATGCTCCAAGTATGCAGTTTTTCATCTGCATGGCAACTGGTTTCTAACTTTTGATGTGCAAATATTCGTTATTTGTTGGTTTTGACAAACCAGAGAGTTTGAGTCACATGCTGTTGAACCACAACTTTACCTGAAGAACCCAGTTTGGAGCATGTATGTGATTTCATGTTCCTTCATAAACACTACCGAGCACTGAAAACAAAGTGCAAGGACTGAAAACCAATAATTACGAAAGGCTGCATACAAATTCCTCTGAAATACTATTTAAACATCTATATAAAAAAAATTTTTTATTTCAAATCTCTTACATACTCGCCACACGTTGCGAAAGTTGTTTTCCAATCCACTTGTGTTTAAACATGACAGACCCTCCCCCTTGTTTATGTGCCGTGCTTCACACTTTTGAAGCCAATGCACATTTGAAGAATAAGGGAAAAAAATAAATAAAAGGATGCTAAGTTTCCGTCGCCCTCCTCGTTTAATTAGCAGACAAGTAGGAAGCACTGTATGCTTGGGTGGCCGTTAAAATGGGCAAAAAATAACTTTGCAGGGAACACAAGCATTGCGTCCTCAAAGCCACTCCAGAGGAACTGGCGAAATTGTTTTCTGGGGGGATATAATGAGAGGGTTTAGATTGGCCTTAATAACAGATAGCAGAGGTAGGGGCATAAAAGGTCTAGCGCGGGCAGACAATGATGTGAGGAAGCTCTTAAAAACCAAATAACGTGTGCTGGGTTTCACTGTTTCCGCTGCCGGGGTTTTCATTGGGGCTAAATACAGGGCTTTGGACTCCTGTAAAACACAAACACACATGCAAATACACACACACAGGTCTTCTCGTGGGGTTGAGGTGTCTGCAGTCTATCAGGCACATGCGACGCTGCTTGGTTTGTCTGTGTGTGGTGGGGAGAAGGGAGGTGTTTGGGTGGGTGATGTTTTTGTTTTTCCAGTTGACGGGAAGGCACAGTTTTACACTGGAGAGAGAATGTGTTTGCTCTGTATGGTTATACAGTACAGATGTGAACAATACCATGGTGTGTGAAAGTGTATGAGTGTTTGTTTGTGGGAGAGAGCATGTATGTGTAGAGTGTTAGTGTTTCCCCTTAGAATTTTTTGGCATGGTGAAGCAGCATTTAGACCATGTGATTCTGATTGAACATGTCAGTAAAGCCAGTGCTAATGTACTTCTTTTAGGCAGAGTAACAGTGCCGCTAGGCTAGGTGGCCCATAAAGTCTACCAAGTGGTAAAGGCAACACTGGTGTTAAAGTGCATACGTGTTTGTTACCTACCCAGAGAGGTGTTTCTGCCCATGTTGGCGATGGGGCTTGGGACGCGGCCCTTGCCCATGCCTGTAGGGCTGGTCTTGTTTCCAGAGAACAGACTCTGTGTTGGGGACGTCGGAGAGCGAAGAGGGTCACTTGTCTTGGGTCTGGCTGAGAGGTTCAATGGCTGTGTGGATCCTTCCTCCTGTTAATATAATCAACGCAACAAGTTTTTTTAAAAAAGATTTTTGGAGGTGGGGTTTGTGTAGTGACAGCTGCAGTGATAGACAGCAAAGGTGGGAGAGAGAGGGGATGAAATGCAGCAAAGGGCCCCGGGTGGTAATGAACCCAATCCGCTAAGGACTCAGCCTTAATGGTGTGCTCTCGGGGTGTCGTGATTTTAGTTAAAATTTAGTTTTTTTCCTACTGGGGTGGATCTCTTGAATTCATTTTGTGACCCCTTGTGAGGGTCAGAGCACCCAGGTTAAGAACCACAGGCTTAAAGCAAATTTGGTTGTCAAAAAATATCTTTTGTCAACCAAATTTGCTTTAAGTCAAAAGATATCTTTTGTCAACCAAACACCACCTTCATCTATTGTCTTAAGGATGGTTATAAAATAAGTTGCCTCATTAGCCCACACCACATTCAGTGTGTTAAAATTTAGTTTTGAAGGATTCCAATAGCGACATGTTTTCTAGACAGAAACCTACAATGTCTATCTATAGGCACAGTATCTTCCAAGCAATGGTTAGTTTGCCAATATGATTATTGTTAAATACACTACTTCCAGAGACGCTTTGGATAGTGTGACACAGACACTATATAAAAAGCAATATTTTGGAGAAACTAAAGAAAATGTTTCTGCTGTGAAAATGGGTCACCTTTGGAAGGGCAATTGACTGAATTGAAGCTAACCACAGCTTCTGATTTTCAATTTTGTCCAAAGTATCCCTTTAAGTGCTTAAGTGATGCTCCCACTGACTGATGATCAGTCATCCCTATCAAGTTTTTGCTCTTCAATAAATGAATTCCATTGCTAACCTTTGTGAACCTGACAGGGAAAAAAAGTTTCAGTGTACCTTCTTCTCTAAACAATGGCACCTTTGTTTGTGTGATTTATCTATTTCTAATCAAAGTTCACAATCCCTGCAAAAGGAAAAGTGGTGACAAGAAGAAAACTCCGGCACGTCAACACAGCCTGACTGATTCTTGTGTTGGCAGCAACGTTTAATAAACACGGATCTAATTTGCAGCTGAGCTTCAGTTGAGCGAAGTGTTGTGAAGGAAAAGAGTTTAGGGGGGGGGGATGCGGGTGGCATGCCAAAGTGCGGGGTGGGCTGACAATGTGCGGGGGTTAGCGGAGGGTGGGGAGTTTGGAGGGCACAGCACTACTGTTTGAGTGCGGTGAGCTCTGACGCCGGTCTATTGTGACGCCGGTTGCAGCTGTGCCCCACACACACATATGGCTTCCATTACTGCCTCGTCGTCGAGTAACGATGAGGCATACGCTCTCTCCAGTGAAGGGGTCTGGGCTCCTGCCAAACAGCAGCCAGTGCCAGTGTCAGTTTGTAAGCGTGTTCGTGTGTTTGTGTGTGTGTGTGTGTGTGTGTGTGTGTATCGGTGTGTGACTTTTAAATAAGCTTTTCTAATTGCCATTGAAGAGTCCTGGGCCATGCAGAGATAGTTGTTTCAACAACTTCCAAATTTCCAGCCTCTCACTTTTACTTGCACTGATCATCATCATTACTATTCTTGTGTGTTTTCCTATCATACATATTCTGAAGTCACTCTTTCCTTTGTCTTATTATGTTGTCTGTTACTTTGTTACTTTAGACATCATAGAGACGCTGTTTTATTCCAATACATGTCCCTTATACATTCCTCTTATTTACAATTTCTTCAATATAGTCAATTTTCTCCATGGTACTGTTGTCTTCACATACTGCTTGTATGTACATCAAGCCATCTCCTGAATTGCAACATCATCAATCACAAATGTGTCCACCTGGCTCTTGAAAAATCCTATTGAATCATTTAAACAAATTTTTCACGTAAACCATTTTACAACATTCGCAACAATGGACTCACCTTGATCTGAGTGACAGGACTGGATGCTCGCTTTTCAGTCTTCACGGCGGAGGGGGAAAGGGGACCGGAGGAGTTCGGAACCTGTGGGTGGGGCGTCATCTTTGCTCCTGGTGAGATCTGCATGCTTGCCAGCTGGGCAGCATACAGCTGCTGCAAAAAAGGAAGAAACCAGCAAAACCGACAGGCTATTAACATCGCTCGCCAGCAGCTAGTCAGTGGCTTTCCTCTTTCATTCTCTCTCATCTTTTCTTGTGCCCCCCCTCCCCCGATCCTGTTGCGAGTTATTTTGCTGTATCCTCTCTTTGGTGCTGCTCGCATCTTCTGAGGTTTGATGGGTGTGTGTCTGAGTGTGCCAAGCACACAGAGAACTCATATGGAAACAAATGTGCGTGTACACACACACCTAGTTGTAAAGTTGACATGAGTGTCCCACACAAATGGAAGATTTGTTTGAGAGGGTAAGTATTTATCAGGGAGGGATTCCAGAAAAACGTTTTTATTTTAAATTATCTACAATCCATCTCAGACACTTATTCTTTTAACAGATGCTGGGAGCAGCTTGTATATCGATTTGCATCTAGAAATAAACTCAGACAATAGCTAAAGAAACTTTGAATACTTTACCTGAATCCTCCTTAACTTTAATTTTGACTATCTACAAAATTTATGTCACTTGGTTCTGTGAAAATATGAGAATGTAAGAATGGAAATTAGCTTTTTAGACAATGCTTGGCTCAGTGTTGGTAACAATATAAGGCTGGTTTCCTTTATTTTTCAAAAAACAACGTGAACCACAATGGAAATAAGCCACATGGCTGTTTTTATCATCCTGACTATTTAACCTTTTTTTCTTTGCTTTCACAGCAGAGCTGTAACTTTAAATAAATAGTCAAATAAAATCTAATCAAATTAGGATTAAAAAACAATACTTGAGACTAATTTTGTCACACATGGTTATTCCTTCAGACAATTGAGGTTCTTCACTTACTTTAATCCCAAAGACAATAGTGGACAATCATGTTTAAGTAAGTGTAGTCATACATATTACACCAGCATCAGTCCATTGAAAAACACTTGAAAATAGAGTAAAAAATAATAGAAAACATAAAAAAAAGACTTGGAAAGTATAAGACATCTGCCTTCAGGTCTGGATAAAAACATTTAATGTAGCAAAAAAAAATTTACAGATTTTCCATCCAACAAAAATCAAAGAGTCAAATACTCGGCCCACAGTCCAGGGTCTTCTAAATCAAAGCTAGCTGGCCAGACAAACCGCTGCCTGTAACCACTGTCAACCCCTGTCTAAATGCATTGGAGTGCGAGTGCTGGAGTATCAAAGAGCCTGTCCTCAGGAAAACCACCCAGACGTGGCTGGCCTTCACTACAGCTCCCTCCTCTCTGTCTTTCTTTTCTGTTTTCCTGCTTTCCTCTCATTTTTCATTACTCTCACCTCATCTATATTCTCCCCCTTCTTCTATGTTTCTGTCTTTCTTTTGTCCTCCTCCTTTTGATCTCCATCTTACTCTCGCCCTCTCTCTGTTTTGTTCCAAAATCACTCTTTATATCTTCTCCCCCATCTCCATCTCTGTTTTTTTCTCTCTGTTTTTGCACTCTGCCCCCTCAGCCTAAACGGCCCCCAGTGTTGTGAGATCTGATTTCCCTGTAGTCAAAACTGCAAAGCCTCCTGGGACCAGAGATCCAAAAGTAAAGAGTTTGCAATAGAAAAAGAGAGAGAGAGGGATAGAGAGTGTTTCGCTGCAGACACACGAGACCACCGTCGCTTCACCGACGAAGCACCAGATTCAGCGGTTGGGGCCAGAGAAATTGGCTGGCCGTCTTTCCACTTCTCTCGGAGCGATATTAAACACAAACAGAAGGGGCCTCACCGTTGAAACAAAGCCCTGATGTCACGCCGCTTATTTTCCTTGGAAGCCACCAGGAGTGCTCGGGCCAACCCTTGGCGATATGAGATCCCAGTAAGAATGTGCCTTGAATGGCTGGTGGTGAGGCCTCTCGTGTCAATCAAGCCGACCGCAGAGTTACTTCTGGTGATGCCTGATATTCTTACAGCTCTAAGGGGAGCGGGGCTGGGGCAGACACACGAGTCTTTGAGGTAAAACACACAGTTAGGATCTCACACCCCTGCCTGCACAAATGCACACACACAGGGTATGGTGTGCAAACACACCCTATGCTATTGAGCTGTTAACAGCAATTCTGTCAGCAATTCCAAATAAGAAGAGGGAACTGTTGAACAAACAAAAGACTGAGAATAAGAGCTTTCTTTCTGTTTCTTAAAGACTCTTTGTGATTGATTGGTGACTGGGGAGGCCAATGTGCAGCGTAAACAACCCCAACTAGAGCTCTCTCAACCCCCAAGGGAAGACAATGCCGCAATTTCCTAAATTACAAATTGACAAAGAGGGCCTCGAACCACGCCACAGCAGTCCAGACTATCTGACTGGCCTTAATTTAGACTGCTAATTTGACTAAAATCCAAATGATTTGTCTGTCATTTTTGATCCTCCTAATCATCAGGATTTTTATTAGCCTTGGCCAAATTTGGCATAATCCTTAAGAAAGCAGAGGAAAGGTGATAGTCTGGATAGCAATGTCTGGACTGTAGCCTGCCAACAACCTCCTACTTGCACAGACTGGCCTGTCCCATTAGGACTGAGTGGAGAATCCCTTTAGCTGGCCTCTCTTAGTGTCGAGCAGCTATTGATCTCAGGAGTACACAAAACAAATGAGGTTTTGTCTTTTTCAGCAGGTTTCCAGGGGGTGGAGGAGGAGGAAGAGGGTGAAATGGATCAACTGCCACTGAGCTTGCCCACACAGAGGACAGAGTTTAAAATATTGCACTGGGAGGGTTTGCTATGTCCAAGACAGTGAAAGAGATACGCAGAGAGGCAGGCTACACAAAGACAACCATTATGTCACTTCCAGTTCTCTTTTATGGAACAGATGCTTCATTTTTTCACTCAAGACAAACCAAATCTGATTGCCTTCTAATCATTGTCCTCATTTTATTACAAAGAAAGCCATTCTAGCCTAATCACTGTATGTTGGCAGTGGGGCAGAAATCATGACTCTGGGGCACAGAAGTTTGTTCCTCATCATCGTCTCCATGCCTCAGACACAGAAACAGAAATAGAGCATAGAGACAGACACAGGGAGATGTCTTATGATTTCAACAAGAATGTCTGCTAAGCAACTGTATTTCACTCCCATTAGCCACGACAATGAGGCCTTTCTTCAGCAGGAATCCACTGTTTGTGAAGGGGTCTACTCCGAGGCTCTGGAAACAATTGGCCCGATCAAGTTCCCACGCCGATTGCACGGCATTTGTGCTATCAAAATTGTTAGGTCACGTCATGATGGGTCAAGCACAACCGGGCAGCTTTTGCCAAATATTTCTGTTGTCTTACTTTTGATTTGACAGGTTTCTTCAACTGATTGAGGCATAAAACAAATATCTATTATTGCTGTTACTTTCCAAACTTTTACTTTCTTCAATGATTTGGAGATACAGTAACCTATTGTAGCTTGTGCAGGTTTATTTTCACTGCCTGAGAATATGCCCTTTCTCCATGCTAGCTTATGCCTGCTTGACCATCAGTGCCAGCCAGCTGTCAGAAGGCGTGCTATGGGGCAGAACTATGAAGAATCTGGAGGGGTCAGGCTGCAACATCTGTCTATCCTGTACAGAGCACAGATCTGGCATTAAAAGGGTTTGATGCCAGCTGGTGTGTACTTGACTACAGTATGTAGCAGAGGAATTGCTAACGTAGAACTAACATGGTGTAATTGTGTATTTACAATGATTTTTTATAGGCTAATGCACAGTTTCACACACTGGAGTTAAAGCCATTGTGAAGTTAAACGTAGCTACAATAACACTAAAAACACTCATTAAAGATACTATAATATTTTAAACAAGCAACACATTCTATTGATCACAAATGATGATTAGTGACTCATTAATGCATGCAACTACATAAATTAAATTGACCTCACTCTATAATGCACATTCTGTATTGTATACTAAAAGTGCTTGTCTGAAACATTTTTATTTTATTTTTAATGAGCAACAGTGCATTTGGTCTCAGTTCACCAATATGACAAGCAACAAACAGCACAGAGTCAAAGGGTCAAAGATGGAGACAAAGGCCGGAGACAGTTTTCATGCATGATAAGTGATGAGTTAAGACACAAGAAATTGGAAGAAGTGTGTTAGCAAGGCTCTGGGTAAAAAACATCCACTCACAATGATTGTGAGAGAATGATTGTGAGATTTTCAATGCTGTCGTTGTCCCTCACCTCCCAAAGGCAGAGCCCATAAAGAAAGCAGAGCCAGAGCTGAGAAAGAGAGAGAGAGCCACTCTGGCACTACAGCGTAACCACAATGGCTACATGCAGGCCAAAGGGCTTAAGATAGTGCAGGATGTAGAGAAATAAAATGTTTCTGTTCTACTCATCAGTTTTGTTAAATCTATTTTATCAGAACCACGTTAGTTCAGGGTTTCCAGCAGACGTTTCTAGGAGAGGTGGACCGCCTAACCTGAAATAAAGACCTCCACTACTATCAGAAGAAACAGTTACACTTAATTTAATTTAAACAAGCAGAGGTGTTACATCACACAGATGGTTGTAATGACATGTTTAGACAATGTTTGCTGTATGGTAATCAAATCAAATCATTAGTCTGCAATGTTGGGAAAAACAGAAATGCTTTTTTGGTTGTTTATTATTTCAGGTTGGGAAAAGTAAAACCAAATGGCTTAAGTACTAACTAATTTCCTGGGGAAAACCCTGGCAACGACACTACAACAAGATGCAACCTATATAGTACGTGATACATGTATATACAGAACACGGAAAGGTTGAAGGTGAAGTGTTGATTCACTTCAAGAAGCTCAACCATGTTAACTTCACAAAGCAAGCATTTATTGCTAGGCTGTTTGACTGGATAGCAGTACACTTTGCAGGAGTTTCAATTGTGTCTATCCCATCAACATTCTGTTGTAATAATTTTTTTTGCAATGGTGCAAGTGCTACTGTACCATAGCACAAACAGTGCTACTGGCAAATTTTTGAGATGAAGATACATAACTAAACAAGTACTACTCATAAATTGTATCATGATTGCTTTTGGCATAGGCATTATTGTCAAAACAATGCCCAAACATGTGCTGGAAGCCAGTGCCTCAATCTCACAAAAATTCCTCAGATAATCACTCTTTTTTTCTCTGATAAACACTTCCCCACGCTCTCTGTCTTCCTCCTTCCTCAGTCTCCTACTCGATTTCAGCCAACGCTGTGATGAGAAGCTTCCTCTTTCATTCAGGTTTCTCTCTGCCTCTCATTCTCAACATTTCAGGCAGTGTTTAAATGTGAATGAGGTTGCATCTCCGACATCATTCATCCTCTTACCTCTCTCTCTTGTGAGAGGTAAGAGACTCTTTTGATCATTTCAAAGACAGGGGTGGGGATAGGCTGCGCCGAGGCTCCGATCCCCTCAGCGCAGCACGGCGCTTTGCTAAGTCAATAGCAGCTAATGAGGGCTTCGATAAGTGAAAACCACAATTCAAACTGAATAAACTGAGATAAGGATTCTTGTAAGAGCCCAAAACCATGCTATGGTAATAACTGGCATGATGAAGCAATATTGTTTGCCAGTGAAAAAGCTTTTGAGGGCTTTTGTTCTTTCCGTTGAAAGTAGGTACAGCAGGCTGGGTGACAGGGTCGTGTTGTGAAATTCCAAACCGCCTTTAGGGAGTAGTGATTTCATTTTTCTTTTTTTGTCTTTGTTACACGTTTTTTTTTTTGCAAATATGTTCTATGATAACCATTATGTATAAGTGCTATTCTCAAACCACAGGTGTCAAGAAGCAATAAAATATTTGATGAATTGCCTGGGCCAGGTGTTGTGCTGGTGGGCCGGAATTCCTCTGCGATTCTTCATAACAGCTTTTGTCAGACACAGCTGACAGTCAGCAGACAAACGGACTAGTATGTTAGCGTCGGCCTATAGAACTTAATTTTTTACAAAATGCATTATGCTGTTTTACTGAAAAAAGTCAACTCCATTCAAATGAGCCTGTTATCTGAGCCAATCAATGCCTGCTGGGCCTCCTCCAGCTTCCATTTATATTTCCCACTCCTTTTAATGTCATTTTGCTCATATGGACGTGTATTTGTGAACACTGTAACATAGAGCAGCAGCGTGGCAACTTTGTATTTTGGATAAGCATCTGCACTTTCCAGAGATCCCCTGTCAGTCACACAGTGTGGCATTCCTTTCTTTGATTTCCTGTCGTTGAAGTTAGGCCTTCTGTCCGTGGCACTAGCTTTTTGAACTGTCATGATGGCTATTACTTCCTCATGCAAAACAGCTAGTTCCTATTTTTACTGCAACTGTTGCAGGTGGTTTTTCCCTGGTAAAATCTACCAGACACTCAGCATGTTTCATTATAGCCTCTAGATCTCATAGGAAAATTCTACATATTTTCATACACCACTTATAGCATTGTCTTGTTTGATTCAACGATGGATAGGGGGCATTAAAAGTGTTGTGATTTATGAAAAAGTTGCAGAGTTTTTTTGCTCATGTAGGAGTTTTCATTTAGTTTGCCAATGTTCCTTATCTTGACTGTCCTCTATTTATCACTGTACAATTGTCTTGGGTTGTGGCCTGCTGGTTACACCCTCAGAATTAGATCCATGTGTACTTTCTCAGTGTACAAACCCTCTCCCTTATAGATGTGTCTGTGGTGCTGCTGCTGTTCTGAAACTTTGTTCCTGCTGCAGTTGTTTATTTAGTTGTGAAACACTCAAGTTATCATCATAGATATTGAAGAGGCACTTCTTTAGTTTGTTTTGTTGGCCTTTAGTCTGACAGTCTCCAACTTAAAAGTTATGTAACGATAGGATTGTTAAGTTGGACACATTTCTTTTAGTTTAGGTTTAGCAAGTTAAAAAAAAATGTTTAAGTTAGGAGTCATGCCTTAAACAACAAAAGTAGGTTTTAGTCATGGCTGAATGTGAAAACGTTTTGCCAAAGAAATAAAATTCATATATTTCAAGAGCTGAGAATTGAATCCAAGTGAAACTGAAGCATATCTCACATACAAATAGACACATGCCCACCAAGCTCCACACCCCGGCTTTTCACCAGTACATTGTCAGACAGTCTGTTCCTGTTTGTCTCCACCATATGATCCTTTTGTTGTAGGAAAACATTACTAAAACTTTTTTTGCAATTTAATTTTAAAGGTTGGTACACCCCAATTATAAAAAGAAAACAATTTGACTTAGTGCTAGCCATGACAATAGATTTGGTTGATTTTGATAAAGCTACAGGAGACCAGGTGTTTTCGTCTTACCTGTAGTTGTAACGGGCTGAGTCCAGACGCCGCTGCAGCTGCCATTGTAGATGGAATGAACTGCATGGGGTAATTCTCACCTGTTGAAAGACCAAAACAACACATATTGTATAGAGAGGTGGGAGGAGGCCGATTACAGCACAAGAACTAACCTGCTATTTACCTTCAGCCAGGCTCTGTCTCTTTCTCTCTTTGTGTCCTTCCTTGTACCTCTCTTGCTCTCATGTTTTCATTCATGGCAAATGAAAAACAAAGGGTCACGAGTGTTTTATGCAAAGGTTAATAAGACTCATTGTCAGTACACACGGGTGCTTGAGACTAGGGCGAGTAGAGTTCAAGTCCAGCACTCCCTCTTTGAGATGCACTCATAAATTCATATACGAGTACCATAGTATATAACCCCTACTGTTTGTTCCTAAAAGGCTTTCCATGTCCGAGGCTTTGTTGAAAACAGACCAAAGTCAGTGTAGAATAATGGCTTTTTAATCCCTTTCTTCATTTATGCCTCTCTTTGCAGCCTTGTGGGAGTGCGTGCTCATGCAGTAGGAATAAACACGGATTTCTTTTTTGTATGAAGTATGTAGGGTCAGTGGTGCGTGGCGTCAGGAGAGCACCTGGAGGAATGCATAGAAGAAAGGAATGTGTGAAGGACGAGGAGAGAGGAAGAAAGCAGGTGGTGCCACAAATCCTGCGAATAGAAGACTGTGTACTTGAAGTGTTTTGTTGCGCCTGTTTGTGCAAAATCGCTATGGATTGCTGAAATATAGGACATGCATGCAATCCTTTAAAAGTGTTTTTGAGAATGCATGTGATTTGTCCATCTGGATCGTCCTTATGTACATTGTTGGGTCAGTGCGTACCCGAAGAACATGCATGAGAGTGTGTGTATGCGTGTGTGAGAAAGTGTGAAATTCCATGTTGCAGATGTGTTTTCCAACTGACATGTTTTCAGCAAGCCATAAAAGAGACATTCCACTCCTCGCTGTGTCCAATGTATTGTTCCTGACGTGAACAAGCAGGGCTTGTAAATCTCTCCGCTCATTTCCAGAACATTCCTCACCTGACACACCTCATTAACATAGACTGGGATCCCAGTGTGTGTGTTCGTGTGCACGTGTGGGGGTGTGTATGAGAGAGAGAGAGAGAAATATAGAAACCCACTGTTTCTTTTATAGTTTACGAGAACTGTCAGAGAGACAGAGCTTTCGTTTGAGGGGGGTGGATGTTTTTCAGAAAACATATTTCCTTAACACTCACCAGTGTGTAATCTGTCTTGAGCAATTGTTCGGTGTTTTTGTGTGTGCGTGTGTGTGTGTGTGTGTGTGTGCGCGCGCGCATGTGTGTGTGTGTGTGTGTGTGTGTGTGTGTGTGTGTGTGTGTGTGTCTGTGTGTGTTTGTATACCTGGCTTGTAGGACATGCCCGGTGGGAAGAGAAAGCCTTGCTGTGCAGCAGCAGCAGCAGCCAGAGACCGCTGGTCGTGAGGAAACACTGGGATCATCAGAGGGGGCATGTGACCCTGGACCTAAGAGGAGAGATAGAAAGAGAAATATTGGCATGGAGAGAGAAGGAGATGTTTGAAGACCTTATATGAAACATGTCCTGAAAATAGGACAAGGTGACCTTGACAAACACACAGCCACTCCTATATATACAAATGCTGCATACATGTATAATACACACACACACACATAATGCAAACAGCAGGTAGAGAGACAAAAAGGAAAAAAATTGTGAAGAAAAATGGCAAATGCCAGTGAGAAAAATGGGAGGATGAAAAGGAGGAAATGAAGGACTCTCATATAAGGAGATCCAAGGAAGAAAGAACACACAAAGACAAAAGCAAGAGTGGGGGAAAGCAGCAAAGAAGAAAGAAATAATGTTTGAAAAATGAAAAGGGAAAATAATGAATAAACACAAAGGAAATATAAGAAAAAAGAGATGGTCAAGATTTAGAAATACTGACAAAATCCAAACACCGCTCATATACAGTAAAAAGAACAAAACATACATTTCAAGAATTAAATGACCATCAGGGGTTGAGAGACTTAATTAAAGGACAGAGACCAAACAACAAATCAAGAGATACATTCTTGACAGACAAGTGTAAATGTAAAACAAAATGCCTTTAAAACAACAGAGAGGCTAACAGCTGTCTTTCATGTATGCTTTCATGTATGCTTTAAAAACTGTGGGTTCGACTGAGTTAAGGCGCTGAGGGCTTGAACTGAGGAGAGCGTATCAAAGATGAGCCTGCGGGAATCTATTAGGACTGGCTGTACTTAATCACTGGACTGTCTCACTCTCTTCCCTTCCATCTCTCCCTTTATCTCATCCTTTTTCTCTTTGTTCTTTATTTTTTCTGTCTTTTAAAATAGTTTGTCTCTTTCTCCCTCATGTCTCATTTAATTTGTCTTTCTTGCTTTCTTTGCTTCCTTTTTTCTTTTTTTCTCACTCGTTAAGTGCCTTTCAGACAGTTGGACAGATTTTCAAACATGTTAAAGGCATTAAAAATGAAATGCAAATTAGGTGTACTTTAGTTTAGTTAGTTACTTTAGTTATTTCAGTTGAAAAAATGTATTGATGTTGCAATTTTCTATATCTCAATTACTTTAAAAACTTTCTCTCATGAAATGTGTTTATTCTTTTCTTTTATTCTTAAAAGTCTCCATTTCTCGACTTGTCTTTCTCTTTAGCTTTCCTTTTTTTTCACCTCTCACTTCCCCCTCTGTATTTGATTAATTTCCTGTTAATTACCTATCATCTATATTGCTGTTTACATATTCTTTCTTGCATTATCCATTTCTTATTTATTATAACTTCTCTCCTATTTTCTCAACACTTTGGTCCCATTTCAAATCTTTTCTCCAACCTTGTCCGGGTTTGTCGCCCTGCTCTTCCTACCATCTCTCCCTCTGTTTTATTGTTTTTCTTTACTGTGTTACTCTTTAAACCAAACCCTTGTCCACACCTCCCCTTCTATCTCAGTTCCCCTTCTTACCTCTGTTCAATGCCATCTACTTCCATTCATCTCCTTAACTACCAATTCATTAACCACTCTAGGCCCTCCCACTGTCCTCCTGGGACAGTTCATCATTAGAGCCCATCATCAGCATGTTCTGTGGTTACAGTATTTCTTTGCATTTGTACTGCAGGGTTACATTGTTGAATTAAATGACCATCCCCTGAGATGTTTATGGTGTGTGTGAGGGATGGTGAAAAGGTTGGGGGTAAGGAGTTTCAAAGAGCATGACTAAATAGAGAGAAAGAGATGTGTGTTTGCTGAAGAGCAGGAGACATTAGTCAATCTATAAGATGATCAACAGAAAATTAATTGAGAACAATTTTGATAATGGATTAATCGTGTAACGCGTTTAACAATGAGCTTTTCCAATGTGAGGATTTACTGGTTTTCACAGTTTTAAATAATTGTAAATTGTTAAAAAATAAAGTAATATTTTTGGGTTTTGGACTGTTGGTCACTTTGGGCTCTGGACATTTGAGATCATAATTTTTCCCACTTATTTTTACATTGGATAGATGAAGCAATTCATCAGCTAATCAAAAAATATAATCGACTGATCATAAAAATAACTACACTACTTACACTCAGTAACAATGTATATGTCCAGTTATGTCAAATTTGCATATTTACTTTATTCCTTCAATATCCTCTCTTGTAAATTATATATTGGTTAACTAAAACTAGCTGTGTAAGGTAAGGGTGACACCATCATCATGGTTTGATATTTTAAAAAGCCAACAATACATGTTTTTGATTTTTATTATGTGCAAATGCCTATCTACTGTACTACCCTGACCTCCATGCTCTTATTTTTCAAAAGCTCCATAAAGTGATGTGCTACTTATGTTTTCACACTTACTGAAAAATAAATCACGTAACTGCAAATGTATCAATTTACACAAATACTGAGATTGTTTGTATATGTGTGTTCATGTTCTGTCCTTGTGAGAATAAATGTAATGTGAGGTCTCAGTCTTGTCCTTGTATCTTTATGAGGACCAATCAGCGTTTTAGACCTTGAGAGTCAGGACATTTTTGCTGATCTTCACTTCATCAAAGCGCTGTTTGAGGCTTAAGATTTTAGGTTCAAGGTTAGAATTTGGTTTTGTTTATATGTGTCTGTGTGTATGTGTGTGTGTATGTGTGTGTGTGTGTGTGTGTGTGTGTGTGTGTACAAGCACAAGTCTATGCCACAACAGGGCATCATCTGTATTATCCACAGTTAGCATTATTCGGTACGCATGCAGTTACATGTGTTCATCACCTGACCAGTCCTTCAGACAACGTTGTTTAGGACACACTCCAAAAAAAGCTTGGGAGGGCCTCATCACACACACACAAACACACACACACGCACACACACACGCACACACACACACAAAGACACACTGGAAGTTCAGGGTAAAAGCCAGATAGCTTGGGAGGCATTCCCACACACGCGCGCGCGTGCACACACACAAGCAATCGAACGTCTTGTGACACGGAGAAAAGGGAATGAAGAGAGAATAAAAACAAGTCTGTGTGTCGTAAAAGGCTAAAAAAAAAGAAGAAGAGAGAAGTTGGGAGGGGGGGGTGGAAGTTATAGAGTGGGACAAAATGCTCCCATTCATTGTATTCCTTTGGGAACACTGGGACTGCTTCACTAGCTCAAACACACAAAGATCTTCTTTTACTGAGGGGAGGGGGGGCGCTGGATGAATGGACTAGGGAAGGTGGTGCTGTTGGGGCCTCCGCATTGCTCAGCCCCTAAGAAAACACAGGGCCCCCTTCCTCTGCCCACCAGAGACATCGACATACACACCTAGGCACAAGGAACATGTGTACACACGCAAACACACACTCAGAATTAATGGTCCTCTTGTGCATGGGCAGCAGGTTTAGGGGGCAATGAGTATGTATGTGGTGTGTCAGTATGTTGATGTGTTTAACAAGGAGAGAAGAGAAATGTAGTCGTCTGCTAAATGCTCTGTAGACTATAGACACACAATTGTATTAATTGTGCAAAATGGTGATTAACCTTAGTTAACATTATCATAAAATAACATTTTTCAGTGATGACGATTTGGCATCATGGATGTAAAAAAATCTCATTAGTTCTTCCAAATTATGGTTATTGGGATTAGTTCTCCTTATCCTCACAAACACCAGTATAACTGAGAAATACTATGAAGTGCTTCAACTTTCAAACTTCATTGTTTTGGTTCTCTAGCCTGGGTTTTTACTGCAAAGTTGAGTAGAACTGCTGTTATATAAAACTGTAGGCTACTGTTTCCTGCAAACAAGCTACTTAGCTTCAAAAAGCAGTGAGATGAAATAACATTAAACAAGTAGCTACTGAAAAAACATCTAGCTCCATAAGCTAATGGTATACCAGGGCTGACTGTCCCTCTGCCCCTGCGTGGTCAGACTTTGCAAAATGCAGCTTTATGACCACAATATACATAATTACATTGCTCAATTTGTTCTTTTACCGTCTTGCTACATCCATGTGAGCACAATGAAGGTGATTTTAATTGAAGCACACAGAATATGCTTATAGCATTTTTTTCTATAGGCTTACACACAGCTTAATAAACTGGAGTGAGGGAGATTGTAAAGTCAAGAGTTAGCCATTCTCCATAGCTGGTGAGTCCAATCGACGTTATGGGCTTTCCATGGCTTTCCGAGTCATTGTTTCTGAAGGTGCATGTGCTGACGTAGGATCAGCCTGTCTATCTAACGACTATTTGCCTGCTCCATTAGTTCTTATGTATGTGTGAGAGTGTGTGTGTGTGTGTGGATTATTGTCTTTGTCCTGTTTGTCTTAACACAGGTTTGGCAACCCAGACTGTTCAGAACCTCACCTAACGTCAGCACTTTGGCAAGATAAAAGCTTTTAGGTTGGATTCAGATGTAATGCAACAAGGAATTTACAGAGACAGAGAAACTGTAAAGTAGTTTATCTGCTTTACTTTTGAATATAATACATTTGAAACTCATTTAGCTGTCCCTCAGTCCTGTGTCAAAAACTCGGGTTATGAATGTTGGTCAAAACCATATCTTTATTTTAATTAGTCACAATGTAAACATCGAAAACAGTGGGCTAATGATGTTTCAACAGGGGGAAGCACACTGTAAGGCTGTTGACTACATCATCCACAGAAAGAAATACTGCAAGATGAGATTGAAAAGTAAAAACAAAAACAAAACAACACTCGGGCGACAAGAACTCAAAGAGAGAAGAGGAGGATGTCAGGCGAAGGAGGAGACAGAGAAGTTATAAACGAAGAACAGAGAGAGGGAGGAGGAGGAGGAGGAGGAGTGCGGCTTTGCAGTCATTAATTAGTCTGTTAGCCAGGGCCCGGGCGGTGCGGTTAGGGCCTGTGCCTTTGTGGGCCTGAAGGAAACGGGCCACATATGAGAGCCATTATAGGAACTGACTTAACAAAGACACATGCCTGTCAGCCACCAGGCTGGGCTGGGCTGCTCTGCTTGCGGCACACAAAGGGCCCACCACCACTGTGTGTCTAAGTATGTGTGTGTGCACATAGGGCCTATGTGTTTTTGCATGTGTGCGTGTGTGCTTTTTGAGCAAGTGTGCTTTTTGTATGTGTGTCAGGGAATATATATAAACCAAATCAGACACATTTTTATGTGTAAGTGCATAAATGCATGTGAGCTTGCATGCACATTTACATTTTATTTATCAATATCAGTTCTTCAGTGCGTTTCGTCACCTGTTTGTGTGTGCAGGCAGTGTGTAACCATATCTATCAGAATGAGGCCTTCAGAAGCGTTTTTTTAACCCGTGGACATCCCCTGCTGGCTCTCCACACCATTTAAAACCACATGACAGGAAACCTGGGTCACTTTGAACTAAGTCAACACTCACTGACCCTCTGACACCATCCACGGACATAAAAGAAAGAAGGAATGATGAGATGTACAAATGGAAAAATTGGCTGGTCCCCACTGGGTTTTCTTTGACTCCATTCATAAATCAGAATCAGATAAGACTCAGTTTAGTCTATAAAACTTTTGCAATTTATGAATAGGGGTAGGGTTAGGGTTAGATACTATGATAATAATCACAAGGTCGGCTAACTTTATTTGCTGTGATGATGCAACAGATAGCATGTGTATGATGAACACTGCACCTCGGGGAGTTGCAACTATTCCGTTTTTCCAAAAATCTTTTTTGGTTTCTTATTTTTCCATCTGGACAACATTTAGTGTTTCACATTAAGATATGAACAACAACAGGCACGTCTAAAAAGTGGATTAACCACAATTGAGGCCTATTCTTTTCAGCTGAAACAGTAGCATTTGGTCAGCTCCACAGAGTATTGGCCTGAGAGGAGCTCAGGTCTGGATTTGATAAGTGGAAACAGACCGGTGCAGCGCTGCCTGTGTGTTTAAAGCCAACACACATCCGACACAGCGTAAACAGCCCGTACCCCAGTGACTAAGCCCTGGAGCTTAGCCATAATAATTCTAAACCTCTGTACAGTAGATAGACCATATGTTCCTTACTAAGCTGGTTTTGTTCACCAAGAAATGCTATTGTTTTAAAAAATTGACTAGACGTTGCCATACACCCAGATGTGAGGCATATTATATTTAGCAACTTATCAAACTAATTATTTGTTTTGGTCTCTTTTGTGCATTCATTGCCGTACCTTTACTAAACATCAGATTTAAGCAACTCATTTTAAATTAAATTTAACATAGAAAATAAATGTGAAACAAGAGATACAGTGGAATAGATTTCACAGATGCTTCTGAAGTACTACTTGATAAAATGCTGCTCTCAAGAGCTATTTTCTGCATATCCCTTCATCCACAAAACCAAACATGACACAGTATCCATGCTTCACAGCGTGGAAGAGGATCCGAGTAGGAGCTGGTTTTCATTGTCGATCTCCTCTAGGGCTCAGAGGCCTACTGAAGTCCGATCTGAACTTTATTAAGATCCAAGGGTGGGGCCTCGTAAAAAAAAAAATAAAAAAAGGAAAAGAACAGATGGAAAAACAAGCCCTTGTTAACTAGATCACACCTCTGGAGCACAAGGAGATCCAAAGCTCGGGACCAATGGGGGTAAAGGGGTTCGGCATCAGACTGATCTGGTCACAAGTGTATTCAGCTCGTCTCAGAAGCTGATTTAATTCAGCAGCGACCCAACCACTTAAAAAAATAAGCCAATGAAAAACAAGATGGCTAACTTCCCACATGGCCATCAGCCACAGTGTGCAAATTTAGAAACATTTGGCTCACAGCTGGTGGTAATTTCTTAGTGAGAATGTATGTATATACAGTGCATGGATCATAAATCGCAGTGCATCAGGAAGCAGGTACAGGAATGACAGAAGGAAGAAGACTGTACTATTTATTTTCTTGTCAAGCTTATATTATTTTGTCTTTTTTCAATTCATTGTATGGGTTTGATTTATGAAAGCTGCAAAAAAAGTAAACAGAAAGAAGAAACAGCAGATGTTTAACGTGAGCGGACAGGAACAAGTATATGTGTAAAATAAGAGAGAAAGATGAGTGCATGTTGGGTTCAAATGTTCAATGTTGATATATAGACAATTGAAAGAGAAAGAGTGGGAGAAAGCCTGGAGGATGCTGGGATATTGATCACTGAGTGATCAATGCAGCAGTTAATGATCCAGTTGTGTGTTATTGTGTGTGTGTGTGTGTGAGAGTGTGTGTTTCTGCATGACTCCATATAAATGCAAGCCTGGTGTGGTGTAACTACCTCATACCTCTCAATAGCAGGTAAAACATAAAAGCAGAGGTCACAACCTCTCATATTATTGTTGTTGTTTTCCAATCTCAAATGACTCAATAATCATGAAACTGGAGGAACAGGAGGAAAATGGACACTGACATGAACAGCTTCCTCATAGAGATAGACACAGCAAAGAGACGATGAGGAAGAAATGAGGGGAGTCTGCAGAGGGCAAGGGGAGTCAGCTCAAAAATGTGAGGAATGACCAAAAGAAGTGTGAGTGAGTGTGTGTGTGCATGTGGGTAGCTGGGAAGCTGTGTCTGCCTACTAACCTGGATCTGTTGTTGGAGAATGTTTATCTTATGCTGCTGCTGCAGGAGCTGCTGCTGTTGTCTGGCAATCTGTATACACACACAAAGATATATAGAGAATAACTGTTTCTATATTATGTCTTCTATGATTCTAAGAAGACCTCTTTCTTCAACAGGTATGTTATACATGTGACCAAAAAGGTTGTTCCAGGATGAAAATCAGGTTAAAATATACCATCTGACGTCCAGACACTGCACTAACCAGTTGTTGCATTTCATGATTTTACACTACTTAAATACTAAAATAATAAAGACAAAAATGTTCAGGCCCACTGAAAAATTATTCTGACATGTGGTGCAACAGTTCATGCCGCATTCAAAATCCATATCAAGACGTTTCTGACCTCCAACACAAGAAGTGGGCCAACCAGAGCCTGAACTAAGGTGTTGAAAAACTTCCATTGAGGTCAAAAATGTCTCAAATGCAGTACAACAAATCAGAAAGAAGGTACAGTGACAGTGAGTTAGGTATGTGTTTGATCTCAGATTTGTATGTCAAAGAGCCTCCGCCGAGTATGGCAGATGGTACAACAAATTTATGCAATTAGCAGTGTGCAGAGGAACTGAACAAATCTCTTAACTGACACTGAATCTGTGAGACTGACATGTTTACTAGGCCAACAACACCCAGCATGCCTCTAGAATCCCCCCAACCCACACTCATGCTCCATGATCAACACTCATCAACAGGAAGGGCGATCATAGTTATTTCTTCCTCTGTTGTTTTGATGTAAGATTGTGTAATAAAAAACCTCTAAAGCAAAAGGTTAAAGGTTTGAGTCTTAGTCAGTGACGGGCAGCTGGAACCGGCCAGTCGTGTGAGGTTAAAATCCTTAAAGGGACAGCACCTCAACTATTTGACGCCGCCCACTCTAAGCAAGAAAAGTAAAGCAGCTGCCTCTCTTTTTTTCTTGAGGAGTCATTTAGTATATTTATTCTGAAATGTAATTACAGGCTGCTGAATGGGAGGCGGCGCCCCATTTGCACACATGTCATATTTCATTAAAGGCAAATTTTTCAGGGTTTGTCTGTAGGGCATTATCTTATCAAGTCTCAACAGCCAAATGACTGGTTGATATTGGAATCTGTCTTTCTTTTCACTCTCTCCATCTTTCCCGTTTCTTTGTGAAGCTGTGAAAGGTGGAATGTGTTGTGATGGGAGTTGTGGACTTGTCCAAACAGAGCCTTTCGTATGCCGACCTACAGTAACGTGTCGACAAACAGCAAAAAACAAAGAGCTGCTCACCTAAACAGCTCTCTGCTTAGACTGTGACACCTGAAGACAGCGCATCAGCATCAGTAACTTTTTCTACAACCTTTGAAGCCACACCGATACACACAAACATACATACACTTGGATCTTATTGTGGATATTTTGGCCATCATTACTTATGATGACATTTTACAAGCCATCAACATAAAGTCCAAGGGACGTGAGCGGCCAGGCAATCATGAAGGTTGAACTCCCAGACCTCAGTCTACATACCCTTATAGTCAAGGACACGACAGGATTGGAGGACAGAATAGTATTCATTTTAACATTTGCCTTTGGTTTCCTTTTTTTTTCTGATTTGAATTTGCTAGTTTGTCCAACCTGTCTGATCATCTGAGTGCAAATGTTCTTTACTATGTGAGACTCATTTCTGATTAAGTCAATGCATTCCCATAACATGTGGTCATACCTGAAAAGAATGAAGGTAAGGAACTATTACAGCATCTTTAATATCCCCAGAACTTCAACTTACAAGAAGCTGACAATTTTAACCTCTCTGTCACTAAAAATCCTTCTTTATCTCTTAACCTTACAATTACTGCCATACTTGTTAGTATAACTTATGCGCGCGCACAAGCGTGAACAATGTGATTATTGTGGTGCTATCATTATACATAGACACTTACTGAAAGACCAAATACAGCTACTATATGGCTACCTATGCTAAATCAGATAATACAACATCAACAACACCGCTTCCTCCACAAGACCCTCCTTACCTGCTCCTGCTGCTGCCTGGCCAGCTCCATCTGTTGTCTCTGCTTCTCCAGCTGTGAGGCGGCCATCTTTTTCTGCTCATCATGGGCAGACAGAAGCTGCTCCCTCAGATTGATCAGCTGACCAATCATGGTGGAAAGTTGGTGCTCCTTCTCCTCCAGGGACTCCGGCGTACCTGGACAGGATCGAGAAGAAAGTGCAAGAGAAGGAGGGGTTATAATTTGACCTTACAGTATTTGGTTAGATGTAGAAGAGCCATAATTAAATGTTTAATTCCCTGTGTTGCTCATTGGCTAGAGCATGGTATTAACATTGCATGGGTTGGGTATTCATTTCCCACTGAGTTTAGACATACCAAACTTTGAAAATCATCTCAAAATCACACGTACCCTGTTAATATGAACCAACAAGCACAAAACAACAAGTAATTTGGTGAAGTTTCATGGTGACGCTTAACGTGCTACTTCCTGAAGAGGGCCATGACTGAAACAAGTTTTCTTCTTTGGCTTGAAGTACCTTGTAACTTTTTCATTTATAAAAAATCCCCAAACCAAAGCAAGTTCAACAAAAGCATCCACAAACTAAAAACAAACAAACATGACCAACATGAACGAGAAACCTTTTAGAAACTCCCATTCCTAAATTCCCATAGATCTTCTAACTTGTAGCTACATCTTACTACTTATTATCTTCTGTCTTGTCTCTACATGCCATCAGTGTTTATCACTTACTGTCTGCACCCAAGAACAATATACTCACTTTGAGTTATCCTTTCAAAATAAGTAGCTGTTACAGGTGTTTGCCAGGTTTATGATTTTAACATTCTTGGGAGCCTTTAGTCAGGAAGTAGGGCCAACACCAGTAAGACTCCTTTTAGATCCTGCCCAATCAACAAATTACTATGAATGTATCATAACAGATAGTGATAATATAAAACAATACTTACTCTTACTCTTATTTATTATCACTTCATTATAAAAATGAATGTTGTTATGTCACTACAAAGTCTTCATACTTTGCATTTAGCTCTGACCAGGATATCATACCTGCACTTCTTTGAAATGTCAAATTAGAAACTCTCTCCATATTACATCTGTCTTTCCTTGTCAGTTTTTAAAGATCTTTTCCCCTGTTTTCTCCTTATTTTGGAATGCCCAGTGTGTGGAATGCCCAGTAAAATCACTGCTTACTGTACTGTTGGCATTGGGAGGGTTTCGTCTGCATGGTGCTTCACTGAGACGACATAACATGTGGAGGTTTACAGAATCTCCCAAGATCCCTCCTCTCTTCCAGCAGTCCCCATAAACTAGTAAGAGTTGCTAATGTAACGACTAGACGATGATCCCTGACCAGCTTCACAACCTTGAGCATGTGAGCGTTGTTGGGCGTCAAGCCTGAGGTCTCTGCAAGTTGGGAGGACTTGTGCATCTTTTTCTGTACATATAGACATTTGCAGTAAAAAAAATGCAAAGTCAAGTCAAAGCATTAACCAGGACAAATAATTTCGGTCAGACATACTTTTGTCATTGGCTTCTGTCAGAGTGTTCATGAACCGACTCACTGTTTTAACCACACCCTCGACCTTGTTTTGGTGTATGGTATTGAAATTGAACATTTAGTGGTGTTCCCACAGAATCCCTCTTTGTCCGACTACTGTTTGATAACTTTTGAGTTTGTATTGCTGAACTACTCGCCATTGGGCAAACATTTCTATACAAGATGTCTGTCTGATAGTGCTATAGCTAAATTTAAGGATGCGATTCCATCAGCTCTAAATACATTATCTAGTCACAAAGTAACGGAGGACTCCTATGCTAGTTTCAGTCCCTCCCAAATCGATCATCTTGTTGATAGTGCTGCAGGCTCGCTGCGAATGACACTCGACTCTGTAGCCCCTCTAAAAAAGAAAATACTAAAACAAAGACGGTTAGCTCCATGGTATAATACTGAAACTCGCAAATTAAAGCAAATATCGCGGAAACTTGAGAGGAATTGGCGTTCCACCAAAGTGGAAAATTCTCGTTTAATTTGGCATGATAGTCTTAAAACTTATAGGAAGGCCCTCCGTAATGCTAGAGCAGCGTACTAGTCGTCATTAATAGAGGAAAATAGGAACAACCCAAAGTTTCTTTTCAGCACTGTAGCCAGGCTGACAGAGAGTCACAACTCTATTGAGCCAAGTATTCCCATAGCTCTCAGTAGTTACGATTTCATGAGCTTCTTTAATGATACAATTCTAGCTATTAGAGACAAAATTCACCAAGACCTGCCCTCAACTGGCACCAACTTATCTCTTAACTCAGGAACCTTAGAAACAGCTGTAGAACCAGATACATGTTTAGACTGTTTTGCTTCCCTCAATCTTTACCAACTAACTTCAATAATTTCTTCATCTAAACCATCAACCTGCCTCTTAGACCCCATCCCTACTAGGCTGCTTAAAGATGTTTTACCCTTAGTCAGCACCTCTATACTAGATATGATCAATCTATCTTTATCAACAGGCTATGTACCACTGTACTTTAAAGTAGCTGTAATTAAACCTCTTCTGAAAAAGCCCAAACTTGATCCGGATGTTTTAGCCAACTATAGACCTATATCTAACCTTCCATTT
>NC_060171.1:7478731-7481230 GCF_021292245.1 Micropterus dolomieu
TGATGACAGTCTTAGTTTTAAAGGACATGTTGAACATTTGGTTAGGAAACTGAGACTGAAAATTGGCTTTTATTTTAGAAATAGGCTATGTTTTTCTTTCAATGCAAAAAAGAAACTTGTAGCTGCAACATTTACACCCATTCTGGATTATGGTGACCTCATTTATATGAATGCCCCGACCCAAGTATTGAAACTATTGGACTCTGTTTACCATGCCGCATTGAGGTTTATCACAAACTGTAAGCCTCGCACACACCACTGTGAACTTTATACACGTGTGGGCTGGCCAGCACTGGAAAATCGTAGACTCAGTCATTGGTATATGTTTATTTATAAGGGTATTCTGCGTCTGCTCCCCTCATATCTGTGTGAATATATTCAACCAAAAGGGGCTGGACTGTATTCTTTACGCTCACAAGACTCACTGCTACTGTCTGTACCAAGAGTCCGCACAGAAGCTGGTATGGTGGCATTTCACTTTTCTGCCCCCACAACATGGAACAATTTACAAAAATTCTGGAAATTAAAGGAACTGGTTTCAATAGGCCAATTTAAACTCTTGCTCAAAGGTTTGGAAATGAAATCTATGGTTTGTAAATGTTTTTAAATAGTCTCATGAAATTGTTATGAAATTGTCTGAAATGTACTGAATTGTTGTCGCTGTCTTGGCCAGGACTCTCTTGAAAAAGAGATTAGTAATCTCAATGGGATTTTCCTGGTTAAATAAAGGTTTAATAATAATAAAAAATCAACCCTTGAATTCAATCAGTGCATCTTTGGTCAGGACGCAGCTGGACAAACAGAGACATCTGTGTGTATGTGTGTTTGTTTATGTGTGTGATCATTTATTTGCAATTTGTGTGTACTGGTATATGCTATATTTATGCATGTTTATTAGTGTCTTGACTAACACACAAGAAAATGATATGCTGCACATTCCAACGTTATGTATGGGACATCATGCTGTTGCCTTAGGTCTGGTTGCCTCCTCCGAACCTCAGTCAAAATGTATTTAAAGAGATCGTAACAGGAGTTACAAAAAAAGAGAAAAGGTAGTCATACTGACATTTCAGCTATATTAAATTAAATGCATTGAGAATAAGTGTCATGAAGCTGTGATTCACCACAATAAAAATGATCTTGCATCTTTTGTGTCAGCTATTATTATAGTCCGTTAATGGTTTTGGCCTCTAGTAATAATAATAATAATGATAATAATCTTTATTTGTAGAGCCCTTTTCAAAAACAAGTTACAAAGTGCTTTAACAAGTGTAAAGACAATAATACCCAAAAGACAATAATACAAAAACAATACAAGATAAAAGCAAGAAAACATTGAAAAGACTAAAATACACGTTTAAGATAAATATAAAATAAGTAAAACAGAATAAAATAAAAGGGATAAAATAAAGTCAAATAAGATCGGGAAAGTCTCTCCTATAAAAGTATGTTTTAAGAAGGGTCTGAAAAGAGTTCACTGACTCAGCCAACCTCATTTTCGAGACTCTGGAACAGACAACAGACCTCTGCCTGAGGATCTCAAGGTACGTGCTGGTGCATACGGGACTAAAAGGTCAGAAATATAACAAGGCGAGAGGCCATGAAGAGCTTTAAAAGTGATCAATAAAATTTTAAAGTCAATTCTAAAACATACTGGGAGCCAGTGTAATGAAGCTAAAATAGGAGTAATGTGGTCATATTTCTTTGTTCTGGTTAAAAGCCTGGCAGCTGAGTTTTGGACAGTCTGGAGTCGATCAGTAGATTTTTGGGTTAAATAAGTGAAAAGGCTGTTGCAATAATCCCAGCATGATGAGATGAAGGCGTTTCTAAGTTGATAAAAAAAATGATTGAACAGCTTTGTGGTGTGCTGCTCAAAATTTAAACCAAGACATCATCAAGACATTATCAAACCAGACACCAAGGTTCTTTGCAACAGGCTTAATGTGATTTACTAGGGAACCAGCAGATGGCAGTATTTGTTTTGCCATTTGCTGGGACCCGATGACCAGGATATCTGTTTTGTCTGAGTTCAGCTGGAGGAAATTATTTGACATCCATTTTTTAACTTCACAAAGGCAGTTGTTAAGTGAACTCAGCATTCCAGGGTCTGTGGATCTGACTGGCAAGTACATTTATAATAATAATAATAATCCTTATTTGTAGAGCACTTTTCAAAAACAAGTTACAAAGTGCTTTAACAAGTGTAAAGAATAATACAAAAAAAAAAAGATAAGAGCATGAAAATTTTAATATAAAATTAGTAAAATACAATAAAATAAAAGGGATAAAATAAAGTCAAATAAGATCGGGAAAAGCTCTCCTATAAAAGTATGTTTTAAGAAGGGACTTAAAAGAGTTCACTGACTCAGCCGACCTGATTTCCTCGGGCAGGCTGTTCCAGAGCCTCGGGGCCCTGACAGCAAACGCTCTGTCCCCTTTAGTTTTCAGTCGAGACTCTGGAACAGACAACAGACCTCTGCCCAAGGATCTCAAGGTACG
>NC_060171.1:7481330-7482032 GCF_021292245.1 Micropterus dolomieu
ACTAAAAGGTCAGAAATATAACAAGGCGAGAGGCCATGAAGAGCTTTAAAAGTGATCAATAAAATTTTAAAGTCAATTCTAAAACATACTGGGAGCCAGTGTAATGAAGCTAAAATAGGAGTAATGTGGTCATATTTCTTTGTTCTGGTTAAAAGCCTGGCAGCTGAGTTTTGGACAGTCTGGAGTCGATCAGTAGATTTTTGGGTTAAATAAGTGAAAAGGCTGTTGCAATAATCCCAGCATGATTGAACAGCTTTGTGGTGTGCTGCTCAAAATTTAAACCAAGACATCATCAAGACATTATCAAACCAGACACCAAGGTTCTTTGCAACAGGCTTAATGTGATTTACTAGGGAACCAGCAGATGGCAGTATTTGTTTTGCCATTTGCTGGGACCCGATGTCCAGGATATCTGTTTTGTCTGAGTTCAGCTGGAGGAAATTATTTGACATCCATTTTTTAACTTCACAAAGGCAGTTGTTAAGTGAACTCAGCATTCCAGGGTCTGTGGATCTGACTGGCAAGTACATTTGTGTGTCATCAGCATAAATATGAAAAGAAATGCCATGTTTATGGATAATATGTCCAAGGGGAAGCAGATACAAGGAAAACAAAATGGGTCCTAAGACCGACCCCTGAGGCACACCATATTTAACTGGACAGAACGAAGAGACATAGTTGTTTACAGACACGCAAAACTTC
>NC_060171.1:7482132-7550052 GCF_021292245.1 Micropterus dolomieu
AACTTAAATAAAGTTAAGTTAAATAAAAGGATATAAAAAATGTAACGAAAAAAGTGGATTAAAACTGGATAAGAGTCCGGTTCAAGACGGAGCTTCCGACAGGTGGCTACAGACGCCAACGCATGCGCAGAGTGCATTTGTGCACATTTGTGTGTCATCAGCATAAATATGAAAAGAAATGCCATGTTTATGGATAATATGTCCAAGGGGAAGCAGATACAAGGAAAACAAAATGGGTCCTAAGACCGACCCCTGAGGCACACCATATTTAACTGGACAGAACGAAGAGACATAGTTGTTTACAGACACGCAAAACTTCCTATTTGACAGGTAGGATGAAAACCATTCTAGGGCAGTACCAGAGATCCCCACCCAGTGCCTCAGTCTGTCTAACATGATGTTGTGATCAGTGGTGTCAAAAGCAGCACTAAGGTCCAAGAGTACCAGGACTGAGCACATGCCTTCATCAGCAGACATTAAAAGGTCATTGGTGACTTTAAGCAGGGCACTCTCAGTGCTGTGGTACTTCCTGAAACCAGATTAAAACTTTTCAAATAATTTGTTATTTTCCAGTACAGTGAGCAGCTGTTTGGATACAATTCTCTCTAGAATCTTTGCAATAAAAGGCACATTGGAAATTGGCCTAAAATTTTGTGGGAGGGAGGGATCTAAACCAGGTTTCTTTAAAAGTGGGTTCACGCAAGCCATTTTAAAATAATCAGAGACAGAACCAGTAGATAGGGAGCCGTTAAAAACAGAGATCAAATGGGGCCCAACAGAATCCATTACTTTCAGTAAAAACTTTGTAGGTATTACATCAAGTGGGCTGGAGGACACTCTCATTTGTGATACTGTTTTTAAAAGCTCAGACAAGTCGATGGGATAAAACTGGTTAAACTGTCTTGTTGCTGGTGGGGACCTCTGAGTAAGAGGCCGCGGGGGTAATAGAGGCTCTGATTGACACCACCTTATTGGTAAAATAAGATAAAAACAATTCACAGTCACATTACTTCTAGCTGAGGCACAAGGAGGGGTTGGGTTTACCAGCTGTTCCACAGTCTTAAACCGAAACCTGGGATTGTGTTTATGTGTAGTAATGAGTTCAGAAAAATAGTGTGTTCTCGCATCCTTAACCATGTTATTGTAGTTAATTAATAAATCCTTCAGACTGAGGTAATGGACTTGGAGACTGGATTTTTTCCATCTGCGCTCTGCTTTCCTGCATTCCCTTTTTAGGCTGCGAATGCTGTCATTTATCCAGGGTTGCTTACTAGCTTTAGACGTAGGCCTAACCTTTAGAGGAGCAGTAATATTTAGTGACGACAAGCAGATATGATTGAAGTAATCAACCAGATTGTTGGTGTTGGAATAAGCCAGGCGTTGGCTTTGGCTCTGAAAGAATGCGCAAAACTTTGAAACACTTTGTTCATTAAAGATGCGAGAACACACGGAGCTTGGTGAGGCGGCATGAGTAACAGGCGAATCGCAGCTAAAAACAATACATCTGTGGTCAGATATGGTCATGTCCACTAATTCCACCGTGGAAATGCTGACACCCAGGGTAAAAACCAAGTCCAGTGTATGACCACGGTTATGAGTTTGCCCTTTGACATGTTGTTTGAAGTTAAAAGAAGTGGCCATATTTAAAAAGTCAGTTGCATTAACATTGGTGGGGTCATCAACATGAATATTAAAATCGACCCAAAGAACAATTCTGTCATAATTTAAAACCAGAGTAGATAAAAATTCAGGAAGTACTGATAGTAGAGCTGTTTTTCTATAAATTGGTCCCCCATACATGATGCGATACACACTCCTACAACAGATGGTGGTAACACACCAAGATATGCTGCAATGCGCCAGCAAAGGCAGTTAAGAAGAAGACTGCAAGCAAGTAAACATGAATGTAAACACTGCTGAATTTAAATACTTAGTTTAATTAATGGTTTTAGGAGGTATGAATATAAGGATACATTTTGTTTGTTAACAACTAAATATTTGTATATTCCTAAATTGTTTTCATACTTACTTTGTAGTGATAAACGTAATCACTGCCTGCATTATGTTCAGACACAACATTTCTTGGAGTGCATGAAACATTACATTTATGTACTGCACTGGAGTCGGACACCAGGATCCAGGTTTGCATCCAGACTCCCGTTTGTGGTTAGGTTTAGGCAACAAAAGCATTTTGGCAGGTGTTAATAAAAAACTTAAGTGTACTGTGGACTTTTTCTGCATCAATCTACACCATTATCGTTCCCTAACTTTAACCAACTGTTGCCAGTGCCTAAATAGTGAGTATAGCCAGCGGTGAGTATAGCCAGTGGTGATGGCTCAATGGATAAGACACATGCCTTTGGTGTGAGAGACCTGGATTCAATTCCCCACTGTGACACATCTACCAATGTCTGAGCAAGACATTTAACCCCTAGTCGCTCCAGAGGCGTGCGACCTCTGACATGTATAGCAATTGTAAGTTGCTTTGGATAAAAGCGATCAATGTAAGAATGTTTAATAATACTTTAGTCACTACAAGCAGATATTGCATTATATAAATACGTTGTCAGTGAACACTTTGCTGATCTGGTCATTATCAACATTTTTGCGACTTGCCAGGTAGGTGACCATATTTCCTAATTTTGTTGATAGAAAACGTAATATGGTCGGTATTATGTTTTCCTCAAAACATATTTCAAAATAAATTGTATATAAACGGAATTTCAATGGGACAGAGAGGGTTGACTCACACAGATAAACTTATCAATGTGGTATGTTATTTAGATACACTGTACATAGTTAAGGTTAGACATACAGACCATAGGTGGAGTTCTGGCCAGCCATTCCCTGTATAGCCCTTGAAAGCAAGTACTGCCCGAGAGGCTTACCTAAGGTCAGCAAGTGCCTCATTGAATGCATTTTCCCCCGTCATTGCTGCTTTTGTCTTTGTTGCCTTTTCCTTTTAGTTTTCATCAGCCTTGAGAACAGACTCTGAGCCATAATTAAGTTTTCGGGAGTTTTTTTTTTTCCTCTATGTTGAAGATCTGAGTGCCAATAAAGAACATGGATTTCAGAGAGGAGAAAATGTTCAGAGAGGGAAGAAATAACAAGACTTCACTAAGTGGGGAAAGAATCTAAATGTAAGTTATGATAAGTGGTATATATATAACAGAAGCTATGAACCAAACTGTGTCTTTAAAATGTAGCAAACTATTATTCATGAGCTGATGAAAAGTAAGATATAAACAGACTCATTGCAAAGAAAATGTAACTCAAATACTGAATGGCCTTGTACCTCTAATTTAGAGTGGGAAACGTGTGCAAGTACCAGTGTGTATGTTATCTTTTTTGGATAAAGGACTTATTGACTTATCAGATTTGCTACACAAAAGTAGTAAGAGATAATGGTGTTTGAGAGACAGAGGTCAACAGCGTGAGCTTAAGCGGTTTCTCGTTTTCCGTTGACAGTATAACCCAATCTTTTTCATCTTAAAATCTATGTCTTAATGTAAAATACATTGAAATATAAAAGATAAGTGGAGGTGTAAAGGTCTGTGAGGAATATGATCAAGCACTTGACCTGGATAAGATATCATATTTTAAGATTCTCAGTGAAAGCAGAGATCTAACATCACTGCATAGCAGTGACAGTGATCTAAAGATAAAATATTCACACTACAAGTGGAAATTATGCGATTTGCAATAAAATAAAAAATGAAGTGAATTTTCACCTTAATAGTAGTTAATAGTAGCCTACTAGTCTTTCAATTTTATTTCTGTATTCATTTGGCGCACTAATCCAGATTGTCGCTTGATGAGTGATCAGGTAGATGTGTATGTAACAGATGCCCAGTGATACTTTGCAATATTCTGTGTGTGTGTGTGTGTGTGTGTGTGTGTGTGTGTGTGTGTGTGTGTGTGTGTGTGTGTGTGTGTGTGTGTGTTTGTGTGTGTGTGTGTGTGTGTGTGTGTGTGTGTGTGAGCAGATGGAGAGTACCAGTAAGAAGAGAGAGAGAGTCAGATCTATGTCCTGGAGTGAAAGTCAATGTCGGTGCTGTTCTGCTGTAGAAGGCACTCTGTCGTCCGTTTCTTCCCACTTTCCACAAAGGAAATGCTTGCCATTTCAACGGGAGTTGATCACAAACGGTTTCTCTCACTGAGAGCTCGACTGCTCTATGAAGATTATCAGTTTTCCAAAGTTACGTGTTTTCTACCAGTATCTATTATTTAACAGCTGTTAATGGGTTCAAATCATTGAAGACAAGACTGGAACGTGTCTTTCTCTGTTCGTGACTACGTTATAAATTTAGTCAGTCTGGTTACAAAACATGAACATGACATTCCAGTCCGAGCAGTAAGGTAAGAGGGATATCAAACAGATATTGTTTTCTAATTTCTATCACTTACTAGCCAGCTGATCAGTTTTAACTAATTTTCACTCAGATTTTATGTCGTCATGCATCCACTACCGCTGTAAGACAACATTCACCGTACTTTAGATCCTCTTGTAAATATTACATTTTGATCATCCTGTCCTTAACGAGGAAAATATACAATCAGACATGAAGAGAGTAAGACAGAAAATCTGCTAGTTTTTCTTTATTTCATTAAAAATTAAGCCTTTATTCCCTCCCCACCTGTCCGTCCTGCTGCAGCTGCTGAATGAGCACACAATGCTGCTATTTTCACTTTTGAATACCAGAGGTTGAGAATACGTTTGCATCTGTGCAATTTATAGCTTCATAAATGCTTTTTGCTGAAGAATATATTGCCGCATGTGCAGCCTCTCCCTTCGTACACACCCTTCAATCAAAGTTGCATTAATAAACTGTACTATGTAAACCGGCCTTCACTGCTCTTTCTATGGTGACAGGTAGGTCTGCCAACCATTTACGTTTTCTTTTGCAGAACCTTGCTAAAAGTATACACATTGAGGAGAGAATTACAGCATATTTGACCGTTTTTTTTGTGAGCATACCGATTGCTTGTTTTATAACACTGTACATTTTTGGGCAAAGACAATAAGTAGGGATTCCTTGGATGCTAATGATTCATAAATGAATGACTTATTATAAAAAGAAAAAAAAAAAAGAAAAAGGTTTTCTGTCTTGCGCTTTTTCTTTCTTTCTTTCTTTCTTTCTTTCTTTCTAACAAAGCCCCTTTCCCCTGTTACAACCCGTGTCCTGAAGGTCTTGTTGTGTAATCTGTCGCAGAAGGTCACAGTGAAGTAGACACAGTTTGTGACACACAGAGTGTGAATCTCTCTGATCGGAAACTGTTCTTACCTTTGACCTCCCCCAGCAGTTCATTGGCGTTCAGCCTGTCAACGCGCTCCTTCCAATCCTTGGAGAGGAGTCTCTCCATGCAAGTTGGCTCTAGAAAAAGACAGAAAATAATCACCTTCACTTTTGATGCCATTTAACAGCTCACCACACAGACCCATCAAGAATGTGATAGTGAATGGGTGTCCATGAAGTTCAACATCAACCAGAAAAGGCACAAAATTATCACATTGTCACATTCTTGAGATGACAACTATTCGGATTTATAAACACCGAAATATCACAAATATGTATGGGTTGTATTTTCAAAAATGAGGCATGTACCACCGGTTAAAATAAAACTGTTTGGTAAATTTGCAAAAGACCCCTGAGGATATTTATTGTTGCCCACAAGCATAAACTGTGACATACATACCAGAAACAAGAGCAGGGTAAATGTGGTAAATAAAAAAAAAAAGACAGAGGGAAAAGGACAAGAGAGAAAAGAACCCATTCCTATAAATTTCGAAAAAAGGAACAATTTCCCCCTCCTTCTTTTCCTAAAAAAAATGTAGCAGCCATCCAGCTGACCAAATGAGAATGTCTGCATTGTTCTGAGATGAGGTCTTATTTGTGGTTGTCCTCTTTCTCACAATCATAGCCTCAGGATAACAGACATCAGAGACACGTGGTCTCATAAGATACATAAGGTCTCATTTGTTCATTAGGAGTCCTGCTGTGAACTGTACTTAAACAATGGGAACTTTTCAATTCTTCACCAGGCGGAGAGCAGAGAGACAAACAGAGAGACACGTATCTGCACATGTGCAAGCATGAGTGTTTGGGTGTGACTTGGGTCCATAAAAGAAACACAGAAATGCAATGTTGTCAGGTATCAGTGGTGGAATATACATTTACTCATGTATAGTTTTAAGGCACTGGTACTTTACTGGCTTTTTCCATTTTATGCTACATACACACTCAATTTCAAATGATTCATTGTTACCAATTACTTTGAAAATTACGATTTTACATCAAAAACATATTAGTATATAAAATGATCCATTGTTTTTGATGTAACAACCCTTTCTCATTCCCAGGTCGTCAAATACTGATGCCCCTCTCTGTCTCATACAAGGCAAATACCAGCACTGCTTTGTCAAGCACAAGGTAGCATTCTCTTTAGTGTCTGTATAAGATGGCATTTTAACACGTGGTTAATGTTGTGAAATGGTCCAGCTTAATTAGATATATGCACTACAACTACATGATTAAGTTTAGGACACAAAACTACTTTAGGTTTAGGAAAAGATCACAGTTTGGGTCAAAATAAATACACAATGTGATGTAAGCGATGTGTAAGTCACATGGCTTAAAGTCTTGTGTTTGTGGGGTGTCATAAAGGTGTGTGACTCGTAGATGCTAAAGGGTACCTTACATGTGACACAGAGGGGCATATCAAAATGTTGGTATTTGACTACCCCCCTGTTTTATACAGTGGATAAAATCAGCTTCACCACAACCAGTTACATTACAATTCTGCTTAAATGTATATGTCAGTAATAACAATCATGTAAAAACTAACACTCTCACTCCATTCTGCTGTGTAATGAGTACCACAATTTTTTTCTAATACTGTGTGCTTTTTTGACCCTTTTTTGACCCTTAATATTTATATGATATCACATTTTTATTGTATCATTTTCATGGTGGTTGAAGTAGCCATTCCTGTACTAAAGCACACTTGCAATTACCACCAGTAACCGCAACTGACGCCAGATCAACCAGGACTTAAATCTAAATGCTTATTCCGCCACTTTCAGGTGTTCAGTACCTGTGGGAGTGTGTCTGCGTGTGAAATTGCTCCCTTGTACGTACATAATGTACATGTTCACACACTTACACTCACACTTAACTCCCCGAGTTTGTGTGTATACTATGGTTTTCGTGCCAGCCCCACAGATGGTGTCACGGTCACGCATGGCCCCATGCCGAAGCCTCAGTCAAGTCAAGGACTTAAAAAACACACACACACACACATACACACACGCAAGACATTCTTGGGTGCTGTGTGGAAAACATGACCCTGAGGGATTGCCTGATTTAGAATGGTTAAGTCAGACAATAGCTCATTTGTGGTGCCTTTATCCTGACAAAAGGCGCTATAGGCATTCATAAGGGCACATGGCCTATTGTGAATGGCTTAATGTTTAGTTTGTGCGTATTGGCCCATTGTGTGGTCAAGACATGCCGGCCGCCGGGTGAGCACAACTTCCTCATTGAGTCCATTAAAGCCCTGTATGTTTACAGTCGGATTATGATTGTTGTAAATAAGCTAATGCAGCCGTCCAGATCACATGGGATCAATGTTAACAAAGAGGGGACAACGAGAAAGGGTTACACAACAAAGAAACAACTTAAAAACTATAGAAATATATGATGACAATTTCCCATATTTGGGGAAAAACAGCCGTTATTCCCAGACAGATGGTCCACATTGCTGTAAAACAATTTTTCATAAATTTATTGGACAAGTGGCTCCACTGGACATGTATTTGTGTACATTCAGTTCAATGGGTGATATTTACAGCCGGTAAAGATGGAAAGCTCGAAGATGGGGTCAGGATGAGAGGGGTTTTTTTCTCATCACAAGACCTAAAGACGCCGATGTGCACTCATTCAGCTGGCCTCTTATAAAACAGAATTAGGGAGCACAATTTATGGGAGCACTTAGAGAGGAAAATACAACCTGTAACTCCAAGATAAATCTGCATAAGTCAACCATGTGTGTACTCTGATGCACAATTTATACCCCCCATACCGATAAACAGATCTGACACGAAGACAGTGGGGGATTGGAGGGCCGAGGTGGAAGTGGGGAGGAGAAGAGGAAGAGAGGGATGAGAGAGGATGAGAGGGATATGTTTTACCCTAGATGGCTCTCTATCTGTCCCCGTGACCGAGCCTGGGATCAAGTGCTGTTTAGATTGGAGGGTGGATAAAAATTCCTCGCTGTCCGAACACCGACTCCTTTATCAAGTGGAAGAGAAATGCAGAAGATGGATGCTTTAAAGAAGAGGGGGGAGAGGGAGGAAGAATAGGGTGAGGAAGGAAGTAAGGAAAGATGAAAAGAAAAAAGAGAGAGGGACATAGGAGAGGAGGGAAGAAGGACAGACTTCAATAGGGAAGGTGAGTTGAGAAACAAGATAATAAAGATGCATGTTTTATCTTCTGCAATCACTGCGGGTTTTATGAGCTTGAATGGAAGGATGTGACAGAGATATCAGAAAAATGAGGAAGTAGGTAAACAAGAAAAAATAAAGAAAATTAGATTAGTGGAAAGAGGAGAACTAGAAAAGTTAAGGAGAAAATGAGAAAGCCCTTGAAAAACTTTATTTAGGTCCTATTGATATATACAGTATAAATACTGATGTGGATATATACTAATGATAAACCAATAGATAATGATGATAAAAGTGTTTTATTTCTATTTTAAACTGTTGACAGCAAAAGTAGCTTATCAATCACCCACTTTGTCAACAGAAAAACTAAACCAACACTAGAATTATTGGATGTTTCTAACTGGTTGTAAACCAGACGGTTTCAACACCAGCAGAGAAAGACGTGAAGGAGAGACAGAGAGAAGGGATGATTGAGCAATAAAATTAAGCGAAGGAGATACAGAAGGAAGGTGAAGGAGATGAGAGTTGGATAAAGAGAGAGAGTTGTAGTAAATCAGCGCAGAGACAGCCAGTGAGCTGGCGAGTGTTTAGGGTAAACACACTTTTATCACCTATCCCCACGTCAACCTGCCAACAGACAGTGTTTTAGGTGTTTTACACGAGCCACAGTGTGTGTGTGTGTGTGTGCGTGTGTGTGTGTGTGTGTGTGTGTGTGTGTGTGTGTGTGTGTGTGTGTGTCCGAGAGTGGCAGACAAGCATCAACACTCCCAAATAGCCACTGCCAAGAACAACACAGTGTACCACAGGCTTCCCCTAAGACTGAGTCTATGTTTTATCCCACTTTCTGCATTTCTGCATTTTACTTCTCTTTTTCCATGTGTTCAAAGGTTTCTCATGGAATGAACTTTAATAAAATGTCCTTTATAATAGTATATTCCCATTTCAAAGTATTCTTTTAAGGACATCCTCTATGTTTCTCAACATAGACAAAGAGCAGTCTACTGGATGTAGATTTAGGTACTATAGGTAAAAAGACTTTTGTTATGGACACCACTTTTACTTATCTTAACTTGTATGCTCAATATGTAGCTAGAGCCAGCAGGCAGTTAGCTTAGCATAAAGACCGGAAGCAATGGGAAACAGCTAGCCAAAGTCAAATAAAATCTACCCACCTGCACCTCTAAAGCTCACTAATTAACACAATATATTTTGGTTGTTTAATCCATATGCAAACAAAAAGTTGTGGTTTTACAGGAAGTCACAAGCTAGAACAGTGACTTCCTGGAGATTTCCTGGTTGGCTGGCAATCTCATGGTGATGACAAGGCTCCAGAAAGTCATTATGCCCAGAGACTAAGCGAATAAGTGTGTTCCTCAAAATCTCAAACTATTCATTTAACTTTCACCTTGACGTTTTATATAAGCAACTCCTCCCACTTCCACAAATAGTGGCTTATGCTGTAAGTTAATACAATTGCTTGCAATGGAAAAACGTTTTGTCTTTGAAACATTTTTTTGAATCAGTAAAGACAGTTAAGGTTGTTCAATCTCAATGAGCAGCTTCATTCTGTGAAATATCATGTTGTTTTTTTTATGTAATTAGCTAGATGTATTTTTTTGTGCTTGACTTCAGGTGAAAGAGAGAGAAACATTCCATTTTCTTTTCTGACATGAAGTGGATCTACATTCAGGAAGCCAGTTTATTTGCTTGCTTTATGGAAGCATATTTGATTCATATTTTATATTTGATTACATTTGAAAAGTTCCCCTCTAATTCATTTGACATTTGGATGGAAACATGGCATCTCTTTCACTGTGTCTCACACACACAATGTACTGTGCCAAAGCTCAGGAACTCCTGAGTCTGCAGTCAAACGCCAAGGTAAAGACAAAAAACATTAATCTGAAAAATTAGTTAATGTTAAAAATAACAAAAACCAATGTTCTAGTGGGTGCCTGATGTTTGTGTAACACACCCACAGCTGAAAAAAGCATTTTGTGTCTTAACTTCGCTACTGAATGTGTGTAAATGGAAGCTGACAGCTACACTTTGCACTTCCAAATTTATGTCAGTGGTGTGACTTCAGCTGCAGACCCCACAGCAAGAAAGAGAAAGAAAGAAAAAGAAAGAAAGAAAGAAAAAGAAAGAAAGAAAGAAAGAAAGAAAAGACAGAAAGAAAAAGAAAGAAAGAAAAGACAGAAATACAAATAATACAGAAACTGACATGAACAAGGACTGGAGAGTGATATTAAAGAAAAAATAGGAAGAGAACAGGTGAGAAACAGCACAACAGAAACAGACAGATAGGAAGACAGATACGGAAAGATAGAGTGAGAGCGACTGATAGGACTGAAGGAGAGAAATAGAGCAAGAGAGGCACAGGGAGAGCAGCTGTCCTAACAGCTGGCCAGCAGGATTGATGTCTCAGTGAAATAAAACTCAACATATGTCCAAACATGAGGAGACAGGCCAGCCAGGAGGAGGAAAAAGATACACACAGACAAACACACTCACACTTATATGAGAACACTGGTGCAATCTGAAGCACTTGAACATCCATGCACACCACACACACTGATTAAAGAATGCCAGTACACTGCTTAGACATTTAATTGTCCAGTTTATAATACACACACATTCACATAAGTTTGATGGCCTATCACTGCTTGCTTGGTGTTGTAAAACCATTAAACTGCAGAGGGGTTAGCCTGGCTGCATGTTAGCACGGTGTCCATTTCACACACACTATTTTCATCTGTCAGATGACACCCAGACTCTCTTGTCACAGAACATGGTCTGAGAACAGCCAGCCCTCCTGGTTGAGGGGGAGGTGGGTTTCTGAAGGATAGTAGCCCTGTGTAACCCTCTTTTCATACATCACCCCCATCAGACAATCCCTCTCCCTTATACAGACATACACGTACACACACACACACACACACACATTATTTTGCTTCTGCTGACCAGTGATATGCTCAACCTACTCCAACAAAGCAGACCACCTGTAGGACCCACATGTTAAAAATCTGTTAAAAAAGATTATAAAAAGATCACAATGTAAAATAAAATTATTTCAATATTTATGTCTCCTGTTTGGACAAAAAAAATTCAGCAGTTATGGGTATCGATGTACATGGCACACAACCTAAACCCTAGCCCTGACCTTTAACACAGAAAAATGAATTACTGTATTTTACTTCACCCGCAGCTTAGAGAATTAAGTCAGGCCCCAACTTTGCCTGAGCGGGGCTTTGATTTCCAGTGGGACCACCCATGCTAAAAATACTCACAAAGTACTCCTTCCCAACATGTAAAGTACTTTATGTGATATAAAGTGGCTGGTCCGCCGAAGGCACCAGGTCAAAACCCTGCAGCCCTGAATTAGACAAAGGATAGTGTTTCTACCGAAGGTGTGAGCTTAATACTAGAAAAGCCCGGCTGCTGATCCCTGCTGATATCAACAACCACTGCAGTCTAACAGTCCGAATGTTAGGAAATCACATTTGTCCAACAAGAAAAGGCGCTGTGTTAGAAATTACACTCACTGTACCGATGAAGCTGCAGGAATTAGAGGTAAAAATCTCTGACTTTAAAAGGCCTGATGAGGCTGCTCTAACTAACTTAAGACACTTTTGGCAACACTTGGACAGATTATTATTATTAATATCTGATTTCATTTAAAATTTATTACCCGCTTAAAGACATAATAAAAGCCCCAAAATATTTCATTTATTTTACAACTTCTCCACCGCTCTTTGTGTGAGAGGTGAGAAACAATCAAGCAGGAGTGACTGACGAGCTTTAAAAACTGTACAAGCTTGGGCGTATGATGCACCACAGCAGCAACAAGGTCACCTTGGATTTAATTAATTTCAAATGTAAAGTAAAACATCTATTCACTGGTTAATGGCAGAGCTTTCATATTTGATTTCTTTTTGTCTCCTCTCACATTTTTTCAGGGTTTAATTTTTTTCTTTTTGAAAATAAAGTAAAGGTAAATGGTCTGTTCATGAATAGAAATGACCTTTTTCTCTAAGAACAAAGTTTTGTGTCTTTTTTAATACAAAGAGAATTAATTTTGTGAAATGATTGTATTTAGATTGGATGGACCAAAACTATTCAGCGTGTTGTAATTTTTGTGATAATGAAAAAATGCAAGATCGCTGGACTAGGACACACTTGAATGGGTCTTCAGCTATCCGAACATTGGTGTAGTTTGAGATTTCTCCACTCTGCCATGCAATATAAATTTTAAAATCTCTACTTTTAAATAAAATAAAACAACTGGAACCTAAATACACTCACATCAAGGGTGCAAAATTGTTTCTTTGTCAAATGCACGCTTCCAAAACACTAGTTCAAGACCGGAGCTTCTGGTTCCACTTTAGGCATGACATATGAAACCCTCCCCTACTTAGCACACACCGACACAGACATACACACATGCACACAGTGCGATTTGTGGTTCAGACACAATAGAAGCGTTGTTTTGGGTCGGGCCCTTAGGGGAGCCTATGGTTTAGGTCACAGAGGAGAGATGGGGGGAGCCAATTATCAGCAACGGGGGCCGGTGGTGAGTCTGGATCGAGTCCACAAGCACTCCACTGCTGACCAAAGAGGAGAATGAAAAGTGGCTGCCTAAACCCCAACTGCCTGATTCCTGTTTATACCTAAATATCAGAAAAGTGGGCAGGATGAAATAAAGGGAGAATATGTCTCAGTGGCACAGCTGCTCCTTGTATGATCTGAGATATGAGCTATCTTCAAAAACAATACACTACCAGGAACTATCGCCATACATGCCTAATGGACTTTTAGGACTGGCATGTCCATAATATAGTAATATAGTTTTGTAAAATCAGTGTCAGCAGTCGCTTTGCATCACAAATTGTGCAAGGCCGATACAAAGAATCTGTGCATAAATAAAAGTCAGTTAAACAACAGACTTGATGCAACTTTTTTTCTGCAGTTGGAATAACATAATGCAAACTTTCCTTTTTGCAATTTCCCTGGTTTCAGAATTTTTGTATAAATGAGATCAGTGCATTTTTTAAGCCTGATAAGTTTTGGGTTTTATATATTTTCTAAAAGATGTTTTAAGGTAAGGACCATTTGAAATGATTTTCACCTAGCTTTTACGTTTCCACACATCCAAATGTTGCTGTGTTTTCTGTGTCCAGAAAACAGTGTTCACCATAGTTTATAGTAAAGTTGGGTTTACAGAATGCTTTCTTAAAATAATGCACCTAAGATCTTTAGATTAATTTATAAAAGAAATATTATTTTTGCTAGTCATATTTCTAGTGATATCCAAAATTAATACAGAACATTTTTTTTGAAACAACAAATGATGACCCCTAAATTTTCAACAACATTTTCAAAATCATTATGTTATTTATTTCATCATTATTTAATATGTTTTTGCAGCTGTTTGCCTTACTTGTTTTAGAATAACAACATTTTCGGACAAATGATTAGAGATGCAGTATACTGTGTATATAAAAGCCATGTGTATGATAGAGACAGAACTGAAGAAGTCTCTTGGATGAGGGACGAAACATATTCTAGTATCTTCTACCAAGTCCAGTTGCCCTTGACCTCAACCTTCGTTGGATAATTATGACCTGGATGACTGAAAACCTTCACAGACATGATAGAGACAGTTTTCACCAATCTGCTAGTTTCAAACATGATCTATCTTGGCTTTGACACAGGCAGTATCTTTTTTTCATTACAGTTATATCATGTTGGCCTTCTCCAGATGCTAAATTATCAGGTGAACAATTTGGCATTTCACTGAAATCCTAGTAAAAAAGGAGGACTTGATAAAATCACTTTTTAATCTGATTCTTTTGGATGACATTCAAAACTGTTCCGACAAACCACATTGCATGTGCTTACAACATATGCTGGCTGGCCTGCAGCCAAACTGAGCAGGAGAGGGCTACCAGGCATATCCCACTGACTGTATCTGTAGTCAAGACCCACAGGCTATGGCTGATCATTAGTAAAGAGATCCCTATCAATTACAAATGAAATGATTGAAACCAACCACAAGAAGTCCAGGGGGAGTCAACCTTTTGGCAGAGTCGAGGAGAGCAGCTCTGACCACCAAATTCAGGGATATACAAAAGTACATGCAGCCTTTCTAAACACACAGTGTACACTACCCTGTTGCCGCTAATATGGCAAGTTGGGACAGTGCCTGATGCACCAGCATCCCAAATGCTTACACACACATGTTTGGTCCACTTTCACTGTGGGGACATCTTATTGACTTAATGCATTCCCTAGCCCCTCACCGTAACCTTAACTATCACAACGACACACCCAACCTTAACCTTTACAATAACCATAACCTTAAGCCAATTGTAACCTGAACCTTAAAACCACACATGTGTTAGTGTGAAGGTTAAAGTCCCCTCTGGGATATAATAACATGAAACATATACACATTCACACAGAAAGCCTCTACCTGGACACAATCACAGCTCAAGCCACCAATCCCATAGAGAAAAGCAAACAAGTGCCAGAGCCAAGACCTTGCTAATTAGCCAATAAGCTTAACTCTTGGGGCAGGCCCAACTCGCCTGTTAAGCTGTCATCACAACTACTTCCACCTGAGTGTATGAATCCATAAGCCCTCACATACACACAATCACACACACATACACATACACACACGGAGCTTACAGGATCTGCATAAGTTTGACATTTAGTCATGTATTATAGCTTCATCTGCAGCTTCATCTGATGAAAAAACATACAGGTGATTTAACCTTTAAACAGAATTACTGATTACTAAATTACTGCCTGGACTAGTAGCTAAGTTGCTTCCATTGGAAGAAAGATCCATTCTCTCCCCTTTAGCAAAAGAAATCTCCTAGCTAATACTTTATTTCAGGTATAGCGTCACTGAACATTTGCAGCACAGGAGTTGATGCAGAATACACAGAGATACACAACTCCTGCTCCAGAAAAGGACATACTTTCCACAGTTTGATTGGCAATAACAGCGGAGGTGTTGAAACAGTTTTTCAGAAGTGAGGGAGAACAAAGAGAAGCCTGGCAGAATGTCGCTATTGTCACAGAGAAGCAGGGTTAGAGGAAGGCTTGGCCTCACTCTGACCTCCTCTCCTCGCTGGGGAAGCCATTATATGGGTGATTGGGTACCCAGCTCTGGCCTGGCCTCAACTCAAGACACAGTGCAGACTCTTCCAAACTGGACAACACAGACTTAAACACACAGTAGAAGGACAAGGCTCATAAAAAGGTTGCTGCTAGAGGTCACAAGACAGGATACAGTCAGTCAGCTGCAAACTTGTTTCCCATTACTGTATTGATTATACCTGGCACATAGTGTACAGCGCAATTTATTTGCTAGACTTAAGACTCAATGGCTTTGATTCTAGACATGTTCATAAAAAGCAAACTATAAGGAAAAACTTAAAAGCTAAAAGCTTCATCTGGACTTTGTGGTTGTGGTTTGATCTGATTTGACTGACAATGGCCAGGCAATTCAAGAAAACAGCGAGAGGACATAAATACAGAAATAACCCCAAACTGTTTTCTTGCAGTGTAAATTCATGTACGACCCCATTTCTCATCACAAGAAGCTTATTGAGAAAACATGTTTAAAGGGCCTTTAATTGTGCATTGCTTTTATAATTCCACATATTTCCAGCTGAAACAGAACATTGTGCAAACAAAATGGGAAAATGGCTAATGTTTTGCACTTAATTACAAGTTCAAGTTTCTGAAAAAATAAATCAATTCGAGGCAGTCATGATAACTTATGAAAAGAAAGCTGGGTTTGTTGGATCCCAAACATGCACTGTCACATTGTGTTGGCACTAATGCCAGATTGGAAGTTGTGATTTTGCCAGTTGGTGCGCACAAATCTGAAATTGTATCATCATGTATCACAGTGGTGCTTTTTTAATACCTAGTGTATGCCTTGAGGAGGCAACAAACTCTGCTGATCAAAAATTTTTTGTTTTGGGGATCTAAAACAGAATAAAAATCTACATATACTGTATATGGAGTTGCAGTTTTAATGCATTGGATTGAATCCATTTTGTTAAATTATATTGTGTACAACTGTGTTACATCGATACCTCTTTTGACTGATGGGTAACTGTGAAATAGTGTCAGACTGCCTCTCAACACTGTGAATGTTCAGCAATCATGAAAAAACATGAGAGAGCAATGTCCCGTCAAATTTAAATATTGCACACTGTCTGACTTGAAGCCATGTTCAATCCAGTCAGTCTACATGCTTTCATCTTAGACTAAGACAACAGCAGATGTGACGTTCTTTTATCATCCGTAGCACTTAGGAGAAGATATCTCCTGAGACTTTCCTCTAGTCTAATTTAAATACTTTAGTAAAATTCATAAATTAGTCACACAGGTGTCCGTTTTATCACCAGTGTACAGTGTAGCAGTAATTGAGCTTGAGCTCATTTGCAAATGAAACACATGAATTGTACAGTAATTCATACGGGCTCAGGTGTAAGCAGAGGATTAGAGTGATGTCAAGTGTTTGCCAGGCGCCAGAGCTGCTCTAGGCACATTAGATGGCTGACTAAGTTGGCATGGGGGCACCGTGCCCATGCCAGGTCCGTTAACAGTGGGTTGGTCCCCGGGAGACACAACAATACAGATAATGATAATTCTGTGATCAAAACTGAGGGAGCTTGATTGCACACTTCACTGGTTTTAATGTCCATTGCGCAGCCTCCCAGAAGGGTTTGGTTTTGCATTCAGATAAATGTATCCACTCCTGACTGCTTTATCCCTTTTTATATTGAGGGCTCAAGGAGACAAGGTGAATTCAGATTAACGATCGCTAACGAGGCCTCCATCAATGTTAAGTGACAGGTTATTGTTCGGGTTATTTTTCTGTTTATTACAGGCTTTTATGTCCCATCTCTATCTCTTATTTTTAGCAACAAAATGACAGAGGAGCGTTTCCATTCCACAACATGTCTGGTGCCCACATTTTTTCTTCTGATGTTCCCTCATCCTGGCCTTGAACATTTTTTATTCAGTAAGCAGCCTACCAGTCCTTTAATAAGTGTTTTAACAGTATAGAGGAAGTCCTTTGTATGTAGTAAGCCTTTGTACCTAAACCTTCCCACAATGCAGGCACAACTCAACATAAATGCAAAGTTGTCAAGAAAATGTCTGACCCTAACCCTCTTGGCTTGTATGCTGTGAAAGTCCAGGCAGAAAGGACATATTTGCAGCAACCACCTGTGTGGTAATACAGCGAGCTGACACAATCTTAAAGAGTTCTTGATAAAGCTTTTAAAAGCTGAGGCGGCAGTTGGGTAAAAAAAATCTCCCACATTGCAAAGCAAGGCCATGTCTATTCATTAGAACTGTCACAGGCACTTAGGGCTCCTCTGAGTAGCGGACAGCTAACAGCGTGCCAACAGGGGGTGAGCACAGCGCGAAGGCTAACAGCGACATCATCCACACTTTAGCTCAGGGCTACATTGCAGAGAAGGGTCAGCGATGTTAGGCTAAGTGAGCACTCAGTGGCTAATAGGGTCTGTTCCATTTGATCATACAACCAATCTAACCTGGGAGAGCTCAGCTGACTGAACTCTTTTCAGCAGGAGGCGGAGGATAGGGCAAGGAACAGCATTGTTCATGCTTTAATGTGCTTGCCATTTGAGTGCCGATGATCAAATCTGATCGTACTGTAAGACGATTCTGAACAAAATCATGTTTTAAGAGTCTAAGTGAAGGCTAGTAAAGAGCCAGGAAAAAAGAAACACAAAATAAACCTGTGGAGCTTTCTGCTGTGCAACATTTGAAACACAAAATCTCTCATTGGTACCACACCAGGAGTCAGTATATAAGCCTATTTACCAGGATGGCCTTGCACTCCTGTCTGCATTGCCTTCCTTTAACAAAACAAAAAATCTGACAGCTTGTGAATTTGGAATGCTTTGCCTTTACCAGTAACAAACAACAAAGCTTTAAATCAGTACGTGAGCAAGGTTGACTGCTGGAGAGGGATTCCAAAAATGTGCTAAAAGTGATTTCAAAGGTTCCTGAAGTTCAAGGATTGAAACAGAAAGGGAAAGAGAAACAGCCCATCATCATACTGTGAAGCGGAAAACGCTGTAATGAAATGAAGAAGCACTATTCCAACAAATTAACAAATGAGAAAAAGAAAATGGGAGCGGAGCTTTCTCGCTCAACATTTTGAATGTATCTGTTTGCAACTGAAGGAGAACTCTCTTAATGAAGCATTCATCCTCAGCCATCTATTGATCACCTCCTCTCATTTTAACTAAACTCATTAGTTGGAAAAAAGCAGAGGTATCTGTCAATCTCCATATTTAGAGTTACATTAAGCTCTAAATGAAATGCATTACCCCAGCAGTGCATGAAAGACATTTTTACAATGCATCTTCAAGGACCACAGCAATTCACATGAACGTTTAAGGCCCAGAGAGAGTTATTATTCATGCTAACACTGCATGATTCAGTATGCTTGGTTATATTGCACATGTTTATCTCATTTGTTTTTGTCTTTGCTAAGTGTTTGCAGCATGATCAATGCCACTAGTCCTTGGGGATAGCAGCACCACTAATTAGCAAGGAACAGCCGAACTCAATTGCAAGCTGTGGGGTTTTTTTCCTAAAAAGAAAATTTGCAGGAAATCTGAGTCATTTTGGGCATAACTGGATGAATTATATCAGGCTGTATTTACAAAAGAACTGTGGTGATGTGATGTGTCTGTGTGTAAAATCCACTGCTGATCTGTTTGCTTTATGCACAACTAGAGCTTTTTCAGACACTAGGTAGTACAGACTCAAATGAAGTGAAAGTGCATACATTTAATTTTTCTAATTATTTTTATAAATATTTTATTAGCTTTTTACAGTTTTTTTATTATTATTTTGAAGCTAGAAGTATTCTTAATGTTTGCCACACGGTGTCTAGTAAATAGTGTCTTTGTGCGCTATTTATGACCATAAACACTTCCAATTCTGAATACAGTGTTTCTTAATGAATACTGTTTCCCACTGAAGTAAGAAAACAGGAGTGGAAGAGTTGACAATTAAATATATACACACACTCTAACAAAACCAAGAGTCACATGATCACAAAGGATATCAACAATATGAAATAATTAGTTGTATGAAAACATGAAATATTCCCTGTCCAATAAAAGACCTGAAAACATTTAATAATTAAATAATGAAAAAACAAGAAATCCTGAGAAAACTAAATGAAGTTTGTTCATCTTTACTGTGACTACACCAGAAGAAAGTGCAGCAAATGGGAACATTTGTTTTAATGTCTTCATAAGAATTAAAAGAAGCAGATTAGGAATCTCAGCAAAGTCGAGCCTGGTAAGTAGTTTGGTGGGAAAGAATAAACCTATACATGTGATGTGAAAAATTAAAAGAAGACACACACTTAAAGTTGTCCCCCAGCATTTCCTTCCACTCATGTCCCCTTTGATTTGACAGGTAGATGTCACAACACTTTTGAACACACTCTTCAAAACTCGTACACAGACACACAAACGTTTTTTCCTTTCAAACCAGTTTCCGTACTAAGGATAACAGGCAAAGCTACCTATCTTTCAACTAAAGACACTGTGTACTGTATTATGCCTCTGGCTGTCCCATTCTTCCCCACTTTACTGTATCAATAACAAAGTAAAACCTTTAAATGAGAGAGATCAAGCGCTCCTCTGATATCATCATGATTACTATGTGCACATAACAGTAAAAGGAGTGTTAGATGGTTTTAGATGTGGCTTGCTGTGGGGTGGATAGGGGCAAGCTGAGGCATGCTGGGAGACTCCAGCACTTTCCTGCGTTAATGGTGTAGATCAGAGAAGCAGAGGAGAAAGGGAAACCTGTGTTTTCACTGATTGATATTGTGATCTAACAAGTGAGGGGTCTGTCAGTTGTAATTTTAGATGTTCAAAGATCCTCTGGAGAGGATGTGTTCACAAAGGGAAAACAAAAATACAAATAAGGTTGTTCTCGCCTTTTTGTGAGAGTGAAAAGTATATGAACAACGACAGCATCCTGTCTATCAAATGTGAGAGAATAAACTCCTCCGGGTCTTGAGAAATTGACGGTGTGTGCCTACCATCTTGTTCTGTCTTGGTCAGCTCCACCAGTTTCTTCTGTTTCAGTGTGTCCACCACATCTGCCAGGCTACCTTTGCGACGCTCCGGCGTCCCGAAGGTGAGGCCGATTATTGGCTCCCCGCGATCCCTGGAACACTCCTCTGGCTTGGGTGGAGAGGTAGAGTTAGTCCGGTAGGAGTAGATTGAGCAGCCTTTACTGCTTTCATTGTCCTGGAAGAGACAGCAAAAAGAGAATGATGGTTACATTACTAGCATTTTGGATGTGATTTACATGCTGAGAACTTGTGCCGTTTCATATACTTATTTTTAAAAATAACTCCCACAGCTCTTATACCTGTTTCCTTTACAGTTTGTGCTTACAGTGTTGTTTTGGATTTGGCTGATGCTTGCTTAGCAGTGTTTTACCTTGGCATGGCTGGCTTTATGATTGCAAAGACTAAATTGATAAAGAATGCAGAATGAATTGCTGACGTATACTGCAGTTTAGACGTAGGCCAATGACAATAAGGTAACAAAATATTCAAGCAAGACATTTTTTTCCTCACGATTTGGACTAATTCCTGTTTCAATGAAGGTGACACAAAGATGGTGACTTAAAACTTCTTGATAATATGTGAGTGATATCTAATGGGCCTTTCTATTTTGTGCTGGATGACCAGAGTTGTTTGCTCTGCTGGTTTATGAGTTAAGCAACAGGCACAAGGAGTCTATATTTACCAAGATGATAAGCTCTTCAAGACAACCACATTGTCCCACACAACAGACACTTTAGCGCAGGTGTTCTAACACCAGGGCTATTTCTGGACGCTTTCTCCTCCCCTTACAGAGTGGGGGGATCTCCAAGAATGTTAGGAGGCTTATGTTTCAAAGACAAGGGGCTCTGGCTAACAGCGGGATCTTAAGACGCCCTTGAAATGGCTCCAGGAGGCTCTGTTGTGCACTTTGTCTTTAAGCGGAAGATGCCTCTATAATGAGGATTAGGAGATAGTGTGTCACACAGGTCCACACACAACGCTTTGGAGTTGACAAGCAGTTTGGTGCAGGCAGGAAGGGCTGATGGTCAGATCATATTATAAACCAAAAGGTCACACATTAAGTGTTGGCAGCAAACAATGCATGTCCATGACTACCCCTGTAATATTGTAAATTGAACAATATATTGAGCGTTGAGCAAAACACTGAACGCTGATCTGTAAAAATGAAATATTTGACAAGGTATATCACAAGCTTGGGATAATTTATAAACTATCTGATCCCAAAAGTTTGCAAAAATATGTTACACACTAAGATTATGTGTAAAAACACTTTCTTCACATTGGGGACTTGTTGTGCAAGACAAACTATAGATAAATCCACAAATATTTCTTTTATTTTGTCCTCCACTGTTGGAGGCTGGTGACAAGAAGCAACCTTTTCTGTCCTCAGCTAGTCTTCCATATAACTGTTTTATTAATATGATGCTATTGTGTGTGGTGTTGCCACTTTACCCCTCTTCCTAATTTTCTAGAGCCAGCATTTTCCACTTTTTCAAACAGCTGCCAAAAACAATGTTTTCTCCATATCTTTCTTTTTTCTAATTCAGAGCACACTTGAAAAAAATCACTTCTTTAAAGGTTCCTATGGGCCTCCTGTGGTTACCCATAGACAGAGTAGTCACATTCAGGAGTGTGTACAGTAGGCTATATGACAACTTAACAATTTTTTATATTTTTTTTTTAAATAGAAAGAAATAGGGTAAAATAGAAAAATAGATGTGGGCGTGCTTATTCAGGAACATTTCTGCCTTGAGGCCACTTTGAACACTGACACTGATGCTTTCAAATAATTGCATTAACATTTAATTGCCTTTAAAGTTCTTATTATGAACCTAGAACATTTAAATAAAATTGAGTTACAATCTCAAAATTAAAAAACAAAATATAATTATGTTTCAGTAATATCAGACAATCCAAAATTCTAAATCTTTTAACTGAAAATGACTTTTGTCTTGGAAATGTTAAATGTATTCTGTCACAACATTGATAAGTAAGGAAACTTTATTCTCAGAACTTTCCCTTTTCCTCAGAGGCTGAAGTGAAACACGCCTCTTCCATTAGGGACCAACAGAACCTGAAGCCATGTAACACCTCACACACACACACACACACACACACACACACATTAAAACAGGCTGTAGAGATGGGAACAACCAAGGGGTATAACTCTTTAGAGAACCCTCACTGGGCTGCCTACAGCACTGCCTGCAGCAGACAGACCAGAGAAGACCACTGGTGAGTGTGTTTGTGTGTGTATACATGTGTTCACATGGGTGTGAATATTCAATTGTGCACAGTCATCATTATGCATGATAATTTGCACACCATGTGTACTCTGATATGTATTTCCACGAGTGTTTTATGAGTCGTGTGCCCTAAGTGTGGACACTGTGTACACACACTAAGCACATTTGTTTTATAGATTTGAGTTATAGCAACATATCTCAAGATAAGATATGGTAAATTTCTCAGCTCTGTGCATAATTCACATCTCACCATTGCAGTAGGCACCATATTCTCCCACTCCACATCTGTCAGCTTCTCTCTGACTGGCTGCAGCTCGTCTGGGTGGGGTTGGTCATGCGAAGAGGGAGACTGTGACTCCTTTGGGCCCTCTCTCTTGTCGTTGGCCCAGGGCACATTGTCCTGACCTATCGCTTCCTCTTCCTCAGATGGTGGGTGGAAGGGAGGTGTTGCTTGCATGGAAGACATCATTCTGTGAAGGAAAAGAAGAAAGGGTTTTAATTTTGTGGCCACTGTTTGTACAGTTGAATTACAAAATGTAGGTAAGAAGAGGAGAGAACTTCAAGACACTCTTGTCAACCATAATTGACAGTGACCTATGAACGGCTGGAGGTCTAAACATGTGTTTTAAGATCTCTTAATGATAAAGAGGAAGAGATATTGATTACCACTGAGTCTGTAATCAAATCCTTCCTAGAAGCACTGATGAGGTTGTTGTGGAACATTTTTGTATAATAAGTGTGTGAAATGTACAATTCAATTCTCTACTATTTTAAGGTGCACATATATTTTGTGTATTTAGATATGTACCTGATTTAAATCATATTTTAGTATTTAGAATTAGTTTAATATATTTATTTACTTTTTCATTTCTCATGCTTCTCAGTTTCCTTGGGTGTCTTTGTCAAATGTGTGTTAGTGTCCATCCTGGTTCTACTGTATATGTTCATCTTTATTAAATGCATTTTTACTGCTATAATTTCAAAAAAGTATACAAAGTTGTTGACATGTATTTTTGTGCATTTGTATTTATTATTGACTGTTTTCTGAGAATTTTCAACAAATATTGCATATATTTTAGAAAGTGTGCTCATGCCATTTCGTGTCTATATAGTTACTGGATGGACAGATGGACATCTTGGTGGATTGTTTTTCTTTTTACTTTTTTCAAATATCAAGCATCATATCTATTGGACACGAATTGTGGTCCACAGTAATATGCACTGTTTGAACAAATGTAGGGTCCCCTACTTTGAGCATGTAAAGTCATCTTAAAAAATGTGTTCGCCGCTGACTACATATATATAGAGGACAGACAAAAAATGGTGATTTCAGAACCATGCATTTGACTAGTTGATTCAGAAGCATAACTTTATTTAAAATACAGACAAATTAATGCTAAAGATGTAATTACAGCTCACTCACACACAAGCAATTTGAAGTACATCATCATATTTTTGGCATTTATTGGACACGCTCATACTGAGCAACTTATAATGACGGCAACACATTCATGCTGAATGTTCCTTAAACACACACACACATCAAGCACATACTGCCATGGGGATAATCTATTAATCCATTAAGCACCATCCAGGCCTCTCATCACCTCAGAGCTGTTAAAAAAGCAGACGCTGTGCTACTGAGTTTCATGGAAAAATATCTCCTTTTTCTAATGTAAGCCTCAGGCCAGGAGAGTCATTAGGCTAATACATCATTTACTGTAATGACTTCTCTTTATTGCACTATAGTTACGATTATTTCATTGACCACATTTACTCCCTTAACCATTCATTCCTAATCTCAGCTCTAAATTTGTAAATTAAATCTAAACACAAGCACACTTTTAAGGATTTTCCACATCTTTCTATCCTATGTTGTTAATTAGTGCTTGTACTGTGAGGAATTATACACAACACACACGCACACACTCAAACAATTCCATAGAAGCAAACATATACCCACACAAAATGTCTAGATGATAAGTGACAGTGCAAATCCCAGCATAAAGAGGGTCAGGCTGTTATCAATTGTTTTTGCGTCCCTCACTCAGCACACCAGTCACACATGAGCGCACACATACACACAACGTCTGCAACATAAAACAGATTGCTACTTCAGTTTTAGCAATCAGTAAATCACAGCAGGCTGTCTATCTCTGAAATATGTGTCAAATATATCCTGGGTGCCTTTAAACGTAAATCTGACTCTCAGTCAAATGTCTGAAGGGAAAGAGCAAGGCTACAGAGTACATGTGTGGGGAGGTAGCAAAAGTTGAAAATACATAATTTATGGGAGGGAGTTGATAAAGAGAAAGACAACGGACTGAAACCAAATGTCAATGTGAGAAACTGAGAGAAAAATGATAAATAGACAGAGAAAAAGCATTAATAAGGCAGCAAAAACTGTATGCAAGCATAGATCCAAGCTGTGTGTGCAGTAACAGTTGGAGGATCGTTACCACCAATAAGCCATTTGTACATCATCAGTTCGTTTCCATGTGATTCTGAGGGTCATGGTGTTCTGTGCATGTAGTCTTTTACTTTACTACCTGAGTCAGAATGCTGTTTGCTGAGACTAAAAATCATAGGACTTGAGACTACCTCAACTGTTTAAAGTACACCATCATGTCTAAAACACTTTCTGCAGTAGATTGGAAACCAGCTGCAATATTTAGTGACCTTTGCATGGTGTACTGTTCCCAAAACTGATAATAAGGGAATTGAAGATAATTCTATTGTTACCTCACTGTAAGTTGGTCCAGTTCAGAGCACAAGCTAAATACTTGAAGCTTCTATAATCAATATTGTTTTCTATACACAATGGATCAAATGACTGTGTGTATGTGAAAGGGTAAGCTTGTAAGGACAATCTACAGATAATTATCACCCAACTCAGTTCCTCTCACAGAAAAATATACATGGTGTCATTTAGCCACAGCTCCCTGTTGAATAAGAGTGGTTTTAGTGGTTTTAGATGCATTTTCTGTTGAGCATGTTTAAGACTTAGGCATATTTACAATGCTAGACTGATAACCCTTTTTTTATATAAATAAAGGCACAATTTTTTTTACCACCACCATTACTGCAACACCTGGTAAGCCATCTGTCAGTCTTAGGGATCATAAAAAATGGTTATAGTCATTTCTCCTAAAGTCTAGGTGAAGTTTGACTTTCAAATTGTGTTTAGTTTAAAACTTTATTGGTAGTTTATTTTGCCAACATGCTCCACCCATTGCCTGATTTGACTGACTGAAAAAGCAACAGCTGTCTCCAGACCTTCGTTGTTTTACACAGCGAGTACATGAGATTATAAGACCGCAGACAACCAACAAACATCAAATCTCTAATCCATGATCAACTTCTGCAACCAACACTGAAGCGATGAGAGAGCGATGGGGAGCAGGGGACAGAGAAGGCAGACGAGAGTCTAAATTTAGCTGACAATATTGCTGGTGCTGTGTTTATGGGGGAGCTTAAGACTTAGTTTCTTGGAACTTGTCATATGAACTGTCTCATATGGCCAGGAATGCCCAGGCTCATAACTCGCTGCCACTGATATGGTCTCATCATGCAACAGTACAGGGGTTTGTTGGTAAGCATACCACAAGGCCTTTTGTGATTGGTTGGGGCAGGAAAACAGAATACTTAATGCGTTCATCATCAGGCAAAGAATCATATTAGTAGTGTTTTGATGACTCCATTGTTAACTAACATGGTAAATGTTAAGCTCTACCAATTTACTGCTGTGGAATGAGTTCAGGAGCTACGGTAGTTTTTAGTCACATGACTTGTTAGTGTTAAATGAATGGTGAGGATTTGTGTCCATTTTAAATTTTACAAACACACTTTTTTTACTAGAGTTGTTGGTCTTTTTCGCACAGTTTAACCAAATTACAGATGGTCTTATCTAAAACCATTGGCAGAGAGTTCACCAAAATTTTTGAAGTAATGCAAATAAACACAATTAATGACTTGTTACTTTTGTTTACACTTGTGCTTTTTCAACATCACATGGGAAACAGAGCTGATGACCAGAATAATTATACCAGAACAAGTGTGTAAATGAAAAACAATTAAACAACTCCACTCACTAAAAAGCAGTGGCAGAATAAAGTACAAAAATCTGTTAAAACCATAATGGGTTGTACTAATGGAGGAGGGAGAGGAGGAGCAGTCTGCAGCTGTTACTCTCATGAAGAAAAGTGTGTACATATATTTTTTAATTATAAAATCACAATTCTTCTGTTTATGTTCATGTTATTATTTCACACTTGCTTTGAAAATATAAACATCTGTTTCCCATGCCAATGAAGTCAAACTGAATTCTACTGTATTGAAGAAAAATAGAGAGATTGTGTGCTGTACTTTGAGATATCAGCCATCACTAAAACAGGACATCAATACTTTTGCAAAAAAACATGCACATTTTTTTAGATAAGATTTTCTATCCCAAAGGGGATAACACTCCACTAAAAAGATGCATGGGCATTGCAACATAAACATTTTTTGTTTATTCTTTATATATCTGAAAAATTAAATATATTTTGAAGGTTTGTTTTTTCCTCTGATCTCTGACCTCTGATCAAATACTTCCTCACAGCTCTTATGCCTGGCCATTTCAGGCCCTTCCCCACTGAGACATAGGTAAACATTGAGTGATTATTGCTGAAGGAGCAAACTTCTCCCATCAAGACCAACATAAGAACGAGTTTGGCTACATGGAGTCTGTCTCAGGAAACAGCAACATGATTATAATGTTACACCGACAGCTGAAAAACAAATTCATTTTTCACACACGTCGCCTTGAGGCTCTCTGAAAGCCTTTTCATATTGTCAGACATCAGACATAGAAAAACATAAACTGTTTCGCCTGAAAGCAGGTCTCCTGTCTCAAATATTTCTTGAAAAGTGATACTGGTGAGATTGGCTGCTTGAAAACTAAACAGAGCATGCACTGTTGAGTGAAGAGTTTTAATTTTTCTTATCCTCGTGCATTTTAGAGTTTCTTAAGAGCAGCAAGTCAGGCTGGGAAGATCATCCCACAAGTAGGGTTAACATCTCAGTTGAATAACACTAGTAAATGCTGTATACCTAATGTAATTAATAATCACAATGAAGGTATGCTCAGCAATGTTAATTACTGTTCTCTTTGAGCATTTTAGTTAAAATGACCTTCCCTCCTTTGTTGCCTATGGAAATTCTTACAGCCTTTAGCTCAGAGAGACAGTCAACAAACAAACTGTTGCTGGTGGACAGCTAGTCCCCCTTCTATAACATGGACAGTAACTTAGAATCCCTTTGTGAGTGGAAGAAAACTAAAAACTGGGGTCGGAATTTGGCAGGAAAGCGTTGTTCAGATCTGGCCTGGAACCTGGCGACTTGGCAGAAACAATCAGGCATTGTGAAGCGTGGACGGAGAGGGACCTGTGACAGATGAGAGCGGGAGAGTGAGGGCCCCCTCTTAGAAAAACAGTACACAAAGCACCATTCACAACCCAGGTCCCTTCTGCCACTTGTGGAGCGAGAGAAGGGCTCCGACAAAGGCCTTCGACTCAACCAATTGGGTGTAAAATCTCCAGCCGTCCCAGTTGGATAGAACTAAGGAAGTGGGAAATACCAAAGAGAAAGAGAGACAGAGAATGAGAGGAGAAAAAAACAGAGAGAAAGACAACTGAGGACTCCTTGGAAATGTTTGTCTGTTGGACAGTCCCAACAAGAAAATACAAAGAAAGAAAAGCAAAGGGAAACTGAAGGTTTAAAAACAGAGGCACCCTCTGTATTAGCAACCAGAAACTGTAGCAACGCAAGCTCAATCAAAGAAAAGATGACATTATTAGTGGAATACTTGCAATAGCGTCTATCAGCAACTGCCATTCTGTGCCAGGCATTGAAAGGATAATTTTGGTTTATTACAACTTGCATCTTATTTTGTAGTTTTGGCATTTCTATCTGTATCAATTACACTGAACCCACCAAAATACCTGCTAAGATCTGGCAACACAGCAACATCACTACAACAAAGAAACAGGTAGTTCTCTAGTTTAGGCATAAAATCAAAAGTGAACTTTGACATATTGACATACTGTCGACAATAATCCCTCATTACTAGGGGTGTGACGAGATCTTGCGCCACAAGATCTTGCAAGATTAAATTGTGACGATATTTCTCGTTAGGTAAAAAGCAGTCTCGCGAGACTCACAAAAATGACATTTTTCACACGCTGTCAAGCCACACATTAATTTCCTCACGCAGTAAAATACAAATGTATAACTGAAAAGACAGACTCGTGGAGCAAATCAACTCTGCCCAGCTGACTGACACTGGTGTAACCCCATGGAGCTGTGAGTCCAGACAGCTGTGACGAGTGGTAACGTAGCTGATAGAGTTGTGCAACATAAACATATAAAAACTGAAGCAGCCTTGCTCTGTTTGGGACTGTGAGCTACACTTTATCTGAGCTGCTGAAGTTAACGTGTGGATTTGTGCCGAGATTTCTGCCTGATCAAAAGTGTTTCAGTTACTTTCGGGTTTCACATGCAGCATGCAGTCCCAAACAGCGTCGGTCAAACGGTCTGAAGGGGATGACTTTACAACCAGCGGATCAATAACGTTATGCACAACAGAGTATAGGGCAGGCAGACTTCTTATAAAATGATGACGTCTTGTAGTATTTTGCCTTTTCTCTGGACATGTCAGAGAACACATGATATGTGGGAGAGATTTTAAAAGTGCAGAAAGTTTTGAACATGAGCAGAAAAGCTGCTGAAACACAGAAGCTATTAAAGTCCAGGAGTTCATAACTAAATTAAAATGTAATAATTTATCATTGAGGTGACTAAATCATGATTCAGCAGGGATGATGACATGAGAAAAGTTCATCTACAGAAGAAACAGAGATGATAGCAGCACAGAATGACTGAGAGCTGCACTGCATTATATTCTGTTATAGTTAGGCTATAGAGTTTGAATTGTCACCTGCCACCTGATTTTGTGTTTTTCTTCATATAAATAAAAAATCACCATAAACTGGTGCAGGAATGCAGGAAATAAAGTGTTTAATGATCAAAAGTTTCATACAATTCAGCATTAAAGATTTTTTTTAAATAGTTATAATTTTGTCTAGTCTTGATCTCGTGAACCCAATCTCGAATCTCGTCTCATCTCTTGGGTTAAGTGTTTCGTCACACCCCTACTCATTACACAAGAAAACTGTCTAAGCCAACTATGGCAAGTATGATAGGTGAAAGTTGATCCAGGAAATCCGTCTGTAAACTCTGATAATTTTACCAGTTTTCTTTCCCAATAAAGTGTGACTAAACTGCAGGTTTTAAAACCTGTATGATCATCTGACTGCTTTTTGTTTCTTGACTTCTTTTCAGTAATGTTGCCATGTTCCCAAATCTCAGCAATTGCTATTTTGAGTACTATGTTGAGAGGTTCAAATTGGTATGGAGATGTCAGGCTACAAAGCAATAGTATTGTTGTCACTAAAATGCTGGTGAAATCAAACTTACAAAAGAAAGATCCAAGTTTTTTTAATTCGAATAATCCTTTTAAGGGGTACTGCAGTGATTTTGTGTTGTACTTCCATACATTTAGGAAACTTAAAAGAGGCAGATTTTAAAAAGAATGGTCATGATCAAACGCACCACATGCAGCGATCTCCTGACTTTTAGTCCCTTGAATGGGTCGAGCTAAAAAAAGTGCTAGATCCTGCTCTACCTATAATGTAACTTGATAGCATCTATCATTGTGCCCCATGCCTTCTAAATGCCTACTTCTTTCAAACCTAATTGCTGCAGTGAAGTTGTTTGGTGGCTATCAAAAGTCAGTGATTAGTACCGGGCAGCTCCCAGTTGTGAATGATTTGCAACGTGTTACTAAAAAGAACATGTGTGCTCAGTCAGTTTCCCTGGATAAATAATGAAAATAAAAGCTTAAAGAGAATTGGCTCTCCCAACTCCTAAATTTAGGGTCTGTCTGGACTCTCATTAGATCATCGTGGAGCACTGCTAACAGAAGGCACTGTCATAGGTCAGACATGTGGAATGTGAACACACACACGCTGCCCTGTTTTCTCCCAGAGATTCCCTCATCCTGCCTCTTTTGCCCAAAATAGAAACGTTCGATAACAACACCCGTTACCCCCAAACCAGCCCATTTCGTCACTGCCTGAATAGCAAGAAAAGCTGTTTTGTTTTCTGAAATTCCAACCCATTAACATGGATTTCACTGTAAGAAGCAGCTCTGTAGCCAACAGAGCCAACAAGTAGCTGCACTGTTTGAAAGCTGTGGGTGCTTACCGCGTGCAACTCCAGGTATTCTCTGACCTTTTCATGACTTAAGTGAAACAATGAAGGGAGTTAAGCAGAAGGCGGATACTGTGCGCGATGGTCAGGTAAGAACAGTATGTACATCAATCAGATGTCACAGCCAAATCCTTTCACAATTCTCAAGTAAACAAGTCATTGTGTGACCATCAGTATAATATACTGAATAGCTCTATGTATTTACCTCATTAGAAAGTATTTACAATCACAAGGCACTCAGAGGGGATGGGCAGGGGCAGAGTTCAGGTCAGGTACAGATTAAAACTGAATTAACTCTTACTGAATTGAGTAATTTCATTCTAAAACAGTAAGAATATAGTGCACATGTCATTGGTATTTTTTCAGTTTTTAATCCAGTGAAACAATATAATTTGCCTCTAAAAGAAGGAAAGGAAATTCTACAACTCAATATGTGGTCGTCATGCTGGCCAGTTGGCACAAACGTTTCACTAGACACCGACAACATGTTTGTCATTTTTGTCTTGGCACTGTATTAGCCATGGGCAGACATTGTCATTTGGTTATTTTATCAATGAACAGTTTCTCAATTTAATTTCCCAAAAAATCTTATTCCTTTCACCCAGCCCAAAAGCCACCTTCACTGACCAAACAAAGAGAGCATAATACTGCCAACACTGTTTGATTGACATATGATGTCTGGGAGGTGTAGTGCAGATACACCACAATAATACAAACACGACAGTAGTACAGTGGTACAGTAACATTGCACAAGATCCCCCAGGATAATGCACTAAAAATGGTGATGTTGGCATCACCCTAGCTAAAAAATTCAGTTCAGAAAATCTCTAAGATTATTTTAAAAAGATGTTTGTAAATCCATTCAACAATTATCAAAAAAGTCAAAGAACAAGATTGATTCCATTATTGGACATAAAACCCAATGGAAATAATTTGTCATGTATCATTTTTATCAATAAATAGGAATATCATCTTCAAATTTATCAATGAAATACCAAACTACTGTTCTGTTCATTGGTATATGAAACCAGTTTAAGAGATTAATTGACTTTATTAACATTTTATTACGCAATACTAAATAATAAGAATACAACAAGCAAAGGTTTTAAGGTTGCTAATAGCAACAACAATGTTGTTCAGTGGGTTGCTGCAGGTATTTAATTTGTGAGTACATTTGTATAATTTGGGTGGTAAATTATTATTATAAATATAACATTTCCAAAACATAGTCCCTATCTATTCCATGGAGGAAAATGTGGAGAAAAATTCCCATTGTCCAGTGTCTGCAGTGTATTTTGATACTCACAAACATTGCAATTTAAGGATTTTGTCTCTCATCAGATGGACACCTGGAGCAAACATGGGGTTTTATGTCTCCATTAGTCCTGTCGATGGAAAATCTCAATCAAAGCCAATGATGGAACACTCAAAAAATTATGAATGCGTTGCTTGTACAGTGGGCATAAACACACACCACTATGCTGGGTCTCTGTGTTCAGGGACCCAGACCAAAACCGCAGACCCCAAAAAATCCATAAGTGGCCTTATTGACCAACACCCTCCCTTGTGCTTGTTATTTTTCCTGGCTCGTGAACACACCCCTAGCTAACACAAATACAGTACACATATACATTTATCTACTTCATGGCAACGATACAGAGTAAACCATTGAAGAAACCATTGAAGACCAAAGTCAACACTCAGTGGCTCAAAAGGACTATTTGTCTGCTACCTCCTGCTCACGGTAGTTAGAAGTGTGAATATTTTGTCTCTTAATCCTTAAAGTAGACCACATTGTTCAGCTATGCCATCATTTAAACAGACAAATTCTTACCATAAAACACCAGACTTAATACAGTGCTTAACAGAAATAAAATAAAAGTGGAACTCGGCTTGTATGTTGGCAATTACAGAAAACTAAATTCAGTGTTTCCCCAACCATTGTCTTGGGTGGGCGGCCCTACCTAGCGATCATATCGAAGATGGCACGCTAGCAAGAACTTCTCGCTTCAACAAACTCTCAGAAGTGAAACCACATCGACAGATGCAAGACTCAAACTCGTTGTAGACTTTGTGGCTTTGTGGGCGGAGTCAGATATTCCGTTATAATTAAATAAATTAATTAAATAATTTAAAAGATATGTCCCATCAGGCTTTGTAAACAAGAGGAGCGCTGCCGACGTGAGAGTAGCCTCCGACTCACAACCACTGTGTTCAGCAGCATGTGGAGGCACTTCACAATACATGTATTGCAGCAATGCATCCATTGTGAATTGTCCCCTAATAAATAGTATTACAGTATTTTTATATCTTACTGTTTTGTCCCCATATATAATTGCACATTTGAATATTTCTGTAGTGCATGATACATCACATTCATTGATATTGACTCAATATTTAATATTTCTCATTGAATATTAGAAATTTTCATCCACCACATGATTACTAAATTCTGATGACTAAATGTGCTTAAATTGTAAATCACAGAAATGGAAAACATGGAATTAGTAAAAATGTCTCAGAGGATCTTAGGATGTGACAAGCCTAAACAGGTAAAAATTAGTGTGCCGCATCTACGACGACACCACATATTCTTAACATGCCCTCTCAGCGACACTAGTAGTTTCAAGGTCAACCATTCCCATTTCCAAAAAATCCTGGGAGAAATAAATTATTTATCGATAGCTAAAAAGAGCTGAACTTATTGTTTACTATTAAAAAGATTTTAAACTTAAGCAAAATTCAAAAGTCAAAAAGCACCCAGCTGTCTGCTGTTAGCAATACATACTAAATTGGATATAGCCTGCCTAACATGCTCTCTATTTGCATGAGGCTCAAAGTCTTTCTCTGTGGTTTTATTAGCAGTTAACATCGTTAAATGACTGTATATCAAAGCCTTGAAGTCTGCTAGAGAAGTGAGAGGAGAGTTCTGATGGATGTATGGACAGATGTATCTCTACATCCTCAGCATGACAATTAAAGAAATACTGAAATTGGACATTACTTGACCTAGAGGTAGTATGTAGGTTGAAACAGGCTAGTAAGAATAGAAAAGGGACCAACACTAGAACCATGTGGAACCCCACAGGTGATTGGACAGGAGCAATTTCAAAATAGTATATCACTATGATATGAGCAAGAGTATCAAAGCCAGCAGAAAGTGATACATCAGACAAAATATCTGTGATCAGACAAATATAACTGGTGACAATAGTGCCATTTCTGCACTTGGCATGGATCGCTGCCAAACCTTGGCCAGAAAGGCAGCTGAATTAAAATGTAACCTTTAAGGATAAGGTACCACTATAAACTGACATCTAAAGCAGAGAAGGAAGCTTTCATTCCGTCAACAATAAACATTGAACATCAGTTTTTATGCATTCCCGTTTCTTGGTTTAAATTTCTACATAGAGACTATCATTCCCTCTATCATCTCTCTTTCTCTTCACCTCTTTTCACCTCTGATCTATAACAGCTTTAAGTGCACACAGCTTGCCATTTGACAAACACCTTACAGGAGGTAATACGCTGTTAATCAACAGGACGGATGCAGCAGAGAACAACCACATGGCCTCTCACTTCAAGCCACTATCCTTATTATCCCACTGGTTACCTTTGACCTCTAATGCCACTGTGATGTGCAAATAAGCTTGTTACACAAGTTTTAAGCCTAATTGTGCTTTGACCTCTACAGGGGGAATCATGTTATCTTAAGAATATAGATAAAACTATGAATGTTCTTTTTCCAAGGAAGAAAGATGTTGTTTTTGAAATCATCCTCCCAATATAGAAATATCTCACTAAATATCTATTCAAAAATAAGATGCATGTGGACATTTTAATGAAGCACAGATAGGAATGAAAAGTGTTTACTGTCAAATAAATAAAGAAGATTAGGCAATCAAAGCAGGTTAAGTTTCAAAAGTATCACTGGCAGTAAAGTCTATTTCAGGGTGACATCAACAGTAAAAAGTCATGATAGAAGCCAGTGACGATACAACAGCTGCCCTCACACATTTTTCAGAGTGACTGCATTAGCCCTGAGGCTAAAAGTTAGTTTCAATAAGTCATTACAGGACACAAGGGTCCACAGCTAAGAACAATCATCAGACATCCATGTTTACTGTTTTCCAATGTTGTTAATGTACTGCATTTGTCCATCTCCGGTCCACATATATAATTCAGTAAATGTTGAGCTGAGTGGACATGAAGGCACAAAGGGACAAAATCTCTTGAAAACACAAATTTTGTTAAATGTTGACTAATTTCAATTGTTGATTGAAAGAAAAGGTATGATAGCACATGTTCTTAAATAGAGTTCTTAAAAAACACTGCAATCCTAAAGAACAACAATTTCTTGGCTGCACTGGTGCAGAGACATAATGACAGTAGATACTTGCATATAGTGGACTACAGAGCCCTGCAAAGGACAAGTAAAATTTAATTGATTAAAACAACTGTTTTATTCTAACAAATTTGTGAATTTTAATTTTAGATTGTATCCTCATAATGAAATAAACAAATCATCTAAAACTTTGATGTAAACAAAAGAATTACAATCAAACAAGGAGCTCTAGTGTCACAACATCTCAAGGAACGTCCAAACAGGTGGCTTTTAGCACGCCCAGGAGGCGCAAAAGCCTGCTAATCCCAGATTAGGACTGACAAGTCGTTTCACTGGATGCACCCCTTGTAATCCCAGACGCCTCTCTATCCTCTGACAATGAGCTTTGTTCCCTATCTGAGGAAGAGCGTTGAGGATTTCCTCAGCTTTGTTAGCATGAAATGGCTGCATTATTTAGATGCATGCTACTTTCAGTTGGTTGAAAAACAACATATTTTTATTCAATTATTGACCGGCCTGAATGTGTAATGTGTACAGATGGTTCTAACAAGTCATCTCTGCTCAGAACACAAGATTTAACTCATTTAGACAGTGTATAATGCTGTCACATATACAGACATATCAGTAGAAAGAGTGGAGATTTGTAGAAATGTAATAAAAAAAATTTCATACATAGGGCATTGAGGTGACACTCTTAGATGGTCTTAGGGTAAGTGCAACACTCCAATAAGGTTCAAGTCCCTTAGGTACTATCAGTCATATTTTTAGGATTTGGCTCCAAAGGCAGTCGAATTTCTGCTACTGCTTTTTTGAGAAATGCAACTTAATTAGATTCAACTAATTTCCATCCTGTGCGGCTAAATACTGCATACGGGCACTTTTTTCAATTTCAATGTTATTTTTTGTTAAGACAAATGACCCACAAACAGACAATAAAAATAACTTAACTGATGGCTGCCAAAAAACAAAAAAAAACCAATAAAAACACGATCAAACACAAACTCAGATTATTGTAATCTACAATACCTAAAACATCAAAGAATAAAAAACACTTATATTTCTTATCTCCTATACGCTGTCAGGCCTGATTTAATTTACTGTTGAATCTCCTTTCCTCAACTTTGGATTAGAAAGTCTAATAAATCCCCAAGGTGTAAAACATTAATTTAAATTACACAATATATTTCTTCTTAAATCTACATAATAAGACTTGAAAGCAGTGTAAAGGAGGTAGCGATGAAGTGAGGGAGGTCATGCTCAACCAGTGTAGCACCATGAAAACGTCTTCTCCTCTTCAGGAGCAGTTGTCTTGTTTGGCAATTGAAGGCATGTCAGTGTCTCCCGGCATGTCGAGCTGTCACAATCCAGACTAATCCTTTCCACGGTGTGTCCTCTGGCCTGGCTGAAGCCACTCATTAAATAGTGTAAGTGTGTGTGTTTAGCTGCATATGTGTATTATGGGAATCAGGCTGGGTGATTTGAAACAGTTACGTGCGAGTTGATAAGATGATACCATGGGCGATTGGCCTATACAATGAACACGTGTAGGACAGAAATGTTGACCAGGCAGTTCTGTGGATAAGTCATACTAGCTGAGAAAAACCGGGGCGTGGAAAGTGAATATGTCACGCTTTACCTTTCTCTGGGATATGAACATAAGCAAGTAAAAACACGTGTACAAGTACAAATGCACACAGTCACATTCTTGAATGTAGAGAGGTGTGAGTGTGTGCTGCAAGGTCAGAGACTCTTTAATGTACAAGGTATCTATTGTCCTTTACCAGCCGACAACCAATATACATCGTTCATGGTGCACAAGACTTCGCTTCAAACCATGTTGGGTGTTAATCTAGCCAATCTCAGCAGCCGTTATTCACATGGACTTAAGCCCTTGAATCAGGGCAAATATTTAAGACTCAGGTGGGGTTGTTCAGTCCAACATGACTGACGTCAAGCATGGAAAGTCTGGCATTTGAGCATCAGGCAATAAACCTTCCATGTTAATACATTTCTATTTTCTTGCTCAATTTCATAATTTTAACTAACATAGTAGCATTTAAAACAGTAGTGATTCTATTGTACAGACAGTTCATAAAAGCTTTTACATTTGTTGTTCTGAAGGGCAGATGTTGATAGGTCTTTAATGAGAAAAATATTCTGGCACAGAAGAAATGGGCCGTATGTTTTCAGTTAGTCTGAAATAAATAGGAGAAGAATTGTATTGCGATAGCAACAAAAACAGAGCACCACAAACAGAAACTAAAACAAAAACATCAAACCAAAGAAATGTACGTCACAATACTGCTTCTAGTGAAAAAGCAAAGTCACCACAGGCAATAGCTGACTTTTTTTTTTACTGGAACGAGTAGATTACTACTTAACTGAATGTATAAATATATCCTCTCTTTCTCTCTGTTGTTGGTTGGCCTGTGAGCATAACAGTTACTCATCCAGCTGTTCTGATTTTTATCGCATTAAGTATCATGTCTTGACCAACCTCTCATGAGACTCACGCAAGAATTTCACATTTCACAGTTGCTGGAAAGGAGCAGCGTTTTTAATAAAGCTGCTTTGCTGGATGAGGATACTCTTGTCCTTTGACTGCTCTCTCTCTCTCTCTCTTTTTCAGCCATTTCACTCCATTGCAGCACTGGGTTTGCAGGCTGTAAATCACAATTAGGGGGTTCATTAGATATGGCTGATTTATTTAGACCCAGGGCTTGTCTCTGGGCCTTTCAGTCATATATTAGCTGACTACAAGATCTCATACATAGTTATGAGACATGCTGTTTACTGTATGGCTTATAGGGTCATATGCCAATAGACATTAATTATTGACTAAGACTCCATAGGTTAAATTAATAGCATCCAGATGATAAATCATTTGAATTTGTATTTTTTTCTTCAGCATACGCAGCACTTTTGACTGCATATCTAAATGCATTTCTTTCAATAATGACAAATTGGCAAGAGCATCAAAAATCTCTCTCTATTATCAGCAAGTCATCCAGCATTTGAGAAGGAGCCAAGCATTTTGGAGCCTCCTCCAAAGGCTTTAACAAACATACTCCAAACTGCTTGCCGTCTTGAACACACACATAAATTTGGCCTGTGTTCATATCACAGTTACTCCAGTCTTCAGTGTCCCTGGCTCACATAGGACAGCATTGTTTCTCCTGTAAATCAAAGTGCATTTATCGTGCTGCATATCAGCTACTCAACAATCGCATGTAAACACCCAGATAAGGTGGTGTGTATATACTCTTTTATGTGTGCTGTACAGTGTGTGTACAAATACCCAATTTTCTGACCTACTATTCTTGTTATGCCAAAGCTAAATGATTGATCAGAAATGCAACGCAAAAACATTGTGAAACTGCAATCAGCAGCTTTTGATTTTCATAATGCCCCTGGGCCTGCATCCAAAATCATTTGTTTCTTTCTCTCTCTTTATGTCTTTCTCTCCAACATATCAACATGCCTGTTCATCCCCTGGCACCTCATGGGCCAGATCACTGAACCTGGAGGGGAACTATAGAAATAGTTCTGGATTAGTTACAGCTTGAACAGGTGAGCTATGACTTGTTCAGGCCTATTTATAATGAGTATGAAATCCTATTGTTAAGAATAGAGGAGGGTTAACGGACACAGAATAGACGGGAAGTAGAGGTAAAGAAAACCTTCCTGTAAATCTAGACACTGATCTGGTCAGAGAGAAGATCAATTAGACCAAGTCTAATAACATACATGCTGGTAATCTTACATAAAGATTAACATCACATACGAAATCTGTGTGAGGCATGTGTTTTCAAAAAGAATTTCAGTGATTTTTCAGTTAATACTATGATTTCAGAAGTTTTTACAGAAAGTTGTTAGGCCCATCACAACTTCCCAAAGCCCAAGATGATGTATTCAAATTGCTTGTTATGTCAAAACCTGAAGATATTCATAATATCGTCATATCATCATAAAGGATAAAAAAAAAAAGCAAGCTGGAAAAACTGGATGCTTTGGGATTAATCAATTATCAAAATAGTTGCCGGCTAATTTTCTGTCAATCAACTAATAATTTCAGCTGTAATTCACATGCACACTTAATAGATGCAACCAATGTTAGTGTCTTAGAAACATAAATGCATGAAACAATTAACAGTAAGTGTAGGTTTTTAAGCACAAGCATGTATGCTCACACACATGTACACTTTCCTCTGGCTGACTCAAGGTACATGACTAATTGACGGTGACAGAGAACAAAGCCACAGGTCAGAAGGAGGTTTAGTTCTAACTGCGATTATGGACAGGCAGGTGTCACCAGGGGACATAGCCAGAGACGACACCTCTACACCCTGCTGGGCTGCTCTTTCCGGTCCCAGTGGGTCAGGTCTGCTAAGTACATGATGTCTGATGTGTAAAATGTGTAAAATTCCAAGACATGGACATGCCTTACGATAGAAGTGACATGAACTCTTTGGATATGACAACTCTAGTCAGAACAGGCCCATGCTTCAAAAACCATCAAAATCAGGTACCATGTTTCATTGCCTTTATTTCATTTTACCAGAAAACATTATTGTCTTATTGCTTCGTGCTTTATTGTTAATTGAAAGCATTTTAATATTTAAAGTGATAGAAAGCTTAACTTAAATTCAAGTAAATAATTCCTAAGCCTTTTCTAAAATAGTTAGTGTCTTAACAAAGTAAAAAGACATTTCATGGTATGAATTACAGCTCAATTGTCTACTTGTTATCTTGTGAGCCTTAAGAAACATTGTGTCATTAGTTTTAGTTGTTCAACCTCTTTATCAGCGTAGCCTCTAATTGCTTGACGGCTCGGTTGATTTTGAAACTAACCAGGAGCGATGTCATCCCTCCGCTCCCCCTACAATGGGGCTCATTGGATTAAGTTGGAGCAGGCTTTGTTAAAAGCTGGTGCAAATCTAATCAAGGAAGAGACCTCAATTATGCTAGCATGTACTTAAACGATCAGATCACTAAAAATGGAGCAGGGGTTGGCCAGTGTAGGAATGTAATCAGCAGCCATTAAGGCCAGTTAATTTTGGCTGATGGCAGCTTTAAAATGAGATGCAGGATTTTTACTGTAATGAGAATACTGTAATTATGAGGATGTTGTTGGTGTTTGGTAGTGACCTGCATCCAGGGTCAGCAAAACCGTTTTCACAAATGGGAAGCTACCACGAGTCTCTCAGAAACAGGTGTTAGCACTGCAGAAGAGGTAATGCTTTTTGTCCCAACCTTCCTTCTTTCCACCTACAAAGGCAACACTGCATTCAAACACAAGGTATTTTAAAGCTTTTCCAGCATGTTGAAGAATTTAAAAAGGTGAGGAAATATATTGTTTGGAAAGAACAATATGCTGGATCACCACGATCTAAGGACCAGTTGGCATCCCCTGTAGCCCAGAGCACAACAGCTGAGATTGACCATGATCTCTGACTTCCATAACCTATGACAGTTTAAACAGGAAGCAATTATCCTAAGTGTCAGCGACTCTGGTGGCATTCCTAAACAGGAGGCCAGAAGTCCAAGCAGATAACAGAAGAAATGAGAAATAAGACATGAGCACATACACGTTGAGAGACTGTAAGTGTAGCTGAATACACACTAACAATGTGTGCACACATACAGGCAGAAATTCTTAAATAGCAACTGAAACACGATCAGTTGTGGACATCCATAAATGTTTGAAATATTGTTGTTAAAATTATATTGTTGTTAAAATTGTTGCAAAATGTTGTTTAAACTAACAACTTTTGTAACAATTACTGATACATTAAAACACGTCTTGTTTCTGTATACTTATTTGCTAATGAAAGGATGGATTACAGCTTTTTAAATTATGGTCTAATATATTTCATTTTGTGCTTTACTCCTTTAAAGCACAGAACAAAAATAAAGCACAATTGTTTATAGTAATTCATCATAGTAAGGTACACAAAATAACTAAGTTTCCAGAAAAAATAAAGCATAACTCTATCACTAACATAGTACAGTGTCACTGTAAGAAAGAATTCAAGAAACACTGTCACTTCCCCTCCACATTTTCCCCGTTCCCTACCAATTTCAGTCTTGACAATTCCGTGTATTACAGTTCCCTCCACTGACAACTCATTTGCTTGGCCTGGTGTGTGGTTGTGTGTGTCATGTGCTTTTTCTGAAGCACCGGCACCAGCACTGAAGTCACCAGCCATTTCTTTTCATCGAAAGGTTAATACTTCAGCCAAAAATTGTTGAGTGGGAAGTTGGTTTTATGTCCTGTTAACAGAGCATGCGTATGAAGGGACTACTCTCTTGTCAGGCAGAGGAGGGAAACCAGTGAAGACATGCTGTCTTCACTGGTTGCCTTCTCATCATTTTGATAATTCAAGTAGATGTTTATATCTCCTTTCACACTCTCACCACATATGTATCTCTTTATGAATAATCCTGTATCCAGCTGTGCAACATATTTGAGGGCAACTGCAACCTTACAAAAAAAGACACGTAAGAAACACTTACTCAAAATGTGCTTGCTTGACATTCAACGACTGTCCATTTAAAATCATTAATGCCCCATGATATGTCAGCTGACAACTCTTAATGTTAGAATTACGGCTGACCCCCAATAGTCGAAGATTCGATGCTTCGATGGGCGGTGCCTTATTCAACTGTCAATCTCACAGTCGAAGTTTTGAAGCGATTTTGGCGATATGCTGGTGCTCAACGTCTGATTTTACATAGAACTACCAGTTTTCTCCCAATAAGCTAATATACAGCCTACTACAATATACATTTCAACATATAATGCTGTAAATAAACATGTAAAAGGAATAAAACTTTCAATAAATGTTTTTAAAGTGCGTAAATAAATCCTAAATTGTAACCTAACCCTGGGTCATCAGTGCACATGTGTAGGCTTAGCGTGTATGTGTGCAGTTAGGGTGTAGTGGCAGAAGAGGAACACTTGCTGAAGAGACTGAGCCCCGGCTTCACTGGTGTTGAGCCAAGTTGTCCGCACCTCGTGGGACTTTCGGATAATTTATCACCGTTGATGAACCACACAAAGAATATTTTATCGTTTTTAAATAGCCGGCTACTTGAATAGACCTGCAAGGAACCGTGACGTGCATACAGTAATCGGCAGCACGGCATGCATGCAAAACTGAAGGCAGGAGAGAGAGAGAGAGAGAGAGAGAAAAGGGTCTTCAAAAAGCCTCAGTTTAGCTGGAAATTTACAGTGTAAGTTGAATGAACGGAGACTGCAGTTCTGCAGCTTCTCAAGATTAAAGCGGAGCTACCGTGAGCTACCCCCCCACCCCAATCGCCGCACACAAAAACACACATGATTCAACTATCAGTCGACTATGGGCAGGTTCTGATGATTCTGATTTGACTAAATCCTTAATCGGGGACAGCCCTAGTTAGAATAAATTAAACTATAGCATTTACACCTCGAGAGTGTAATGTTTTTGGAAATTTCACTACTTTATCCAGGCACGTCGACTAATCACCAAGAGCAACATGTCATAGACAGGAACATTCCCCTTTCCTGTCTTCCCACCTGCTAACAAGTTATTGGCGCCATAATGCCCTAAAAGTAATATAATTTCTTTTTACTAAAGTGGTTGCCGTTTGGAAAACAATATCAACATGGAAAATCTTTACAAAAAGGAATAATGATATTTCCTCCTTCAGCTTCAGGAGCCCCTCATCAAGGCACCCACAGATGCTGCAGCGGAGAAGACCAGCAGGCACCAGTTAATAGCCAGTTGCACTGGCCACCTCCAAGTAGATGTGAATGTGTGCAGTGGCCTCCATATGACGCAGGGTGTTGCTGAAAAGAGCATGCATCCCTGTAGTAGTACCCTTTCCCTGGATAAATCAAAGGTTAAAATATAGATCCATCCTCAGGCTGCTCTCCTCCTTCACATCCCTCCTTTCTCACTCTGCCTCCTCATCTAGCCTGTGCATTACCTCATCAGAGGAGGATCTGCCTAAAGCCGCAGCGGTCACACAACAGACAAAAGCGCTCATCTCCAGGAAGCCGCTGCCGCTGCCTGTGGTTTTGGAGAGAGGAGAAGAGAGGGGAAAAAGTGACTCAGTCCCACGGCTCCTTTCTTCTCTCTGCCGACTTAGGGATAAACGGAGGGATAAAGCGCAGGGGGAGATAATATTTAGAGCAGGCCCCATTTCAAGGGCAATAGAAGAGAGAAAGTGGGGTATGAGCCTGGGTGGTTTGGGAAGTAGCCATGAGGGTCGGTCTATACTGTTACTGGCAGAGGGCCTCGCACCGTGGATTAACGTGTAAGTGGGGAGGGACCGCTCCTGGCCCGGCGCGGCCCGGCCTGGCCCTGCCTTGAAGCCCAGCCGCTGCAGCTCCACGAGCCTCTTCAAAGCAAACCAGATGGGTCTCAGACGGGATGTTGATGAGGCATGAGTGTGCAAAACACAAACATGCATGCAAGTACAAACACAAGTAAATTGACACAGACACAGCCTGGAAAACAACTAAATACATAACACACAAACATATGTACATGTGCTGGTGAGCTGGCACGCATGAACGAATGTGCTGACTTGAAGCATGGCCGTAGCAGATCGCTAAAGTTCAGTTCTCTTTTCCCATCACTAAATTGATTTCCTTCCAAGGCATTCTGTCAACTCAAGACCTAAGTAGACATTTCATATGTGTGGACAAATCAGATCAATTATCTAAATGTCCAAGCTCGAGAGGACATAATAGCTCACTGTTAACATAAGGTTAGGTACTGAGAAACTACACTAAATTTTGTTAGATGTTGCCCATTAGCAGCGCTGATTTGTCTTACACAGCAACGCAGTAATGTTCACATAAAAGCTGAAGTAAAAAGTAGAGAAGGACATTGTTTTTGGGTAAGCCAAACAGGTAACCTCAGTGAGTTCATTAGCTCATTAACTCATTATAAAACAGCAAACACAAATCAGCCCAACAGCTGCTTGCTATCTGGTCACTATCTGGTCTAACTCTTTGCAAATGACTGACATTACAGCAACCATGTGTAACAGAGCTCTATAAATAGGGCTGTCATGATGTATAAAGTGGTTGAAATATTTTCTCAAAATATTTCTCACTGCTACTTCCAGCTGTATTTGACAGGTTAAGCATATATGTCTCAGATTAAAATTTCTATATCTCTAAATGCCACGCTAGAGTGAAACATTGTGTAAATTTATGGCTAAATGAGCTTTGAACTTATTCTCCTAATCTTCACTAAACAGATTTTGGATACACAAATAAAAATCGGAATCTAGTTCACCATGCTCTGACAGTAACCACAGTGTACCCAAATATGAACTTGTTTGAAGACAAATTTTGTGAACTGTCCAGTGATGTCAAATCATCTAAAACATTAATCATGGGCACACCCCAGCTTTTCTGATCAAAGCCACTAGATACCGTATATACAGTATAGGTTAAGGAAATCCTGCAACGCACAGCACCCTTTCCCTTCCAAAGTCAAATAAAACAAAGATAACATAAATTGTTGCTGGCACGACATGATCGGTACCCTATAAATACTGTAATTTTGTTAGGAGGGTCCACTTGTCATCTTACCGCCACATAATTAGATTTGAAAAGCAACTGCATGTTAAAAGACACAATAATGTGATTTCAAGTTTCCAGATGAACTGATGAAATTAAGGAAGTTTGATGGAATTAAACGTGGGCCTAAGTGGTCTGGTTTTCCCCAATCATGACACAATTTGTTTCTTCAAATGCAGTGCAGTTAGGCAGAGGAAATAAGGCCTGGAATAATTACTCTGATGTTTGCAATATTTTATTGCTTTCATAAAATATCATCTTCCAAAGCATTACAAAATATCTGTCACAAGACAATATGCTACTGCTGGGTGGGGGGCTCCCTACATGGGCTGCAAAACTTATGTCAATTGACTGAAGTCGCGTTCAGGCGAGAGGAGTGACAGGCCATTTCCTTCCATTAATTTAAAACAAAGAGTTCAGCTGTTAAACTACCACAAGAATGACAGTTACCAACAAAAAATACTATAAACATTCTAAGCAGACACGTTTAAAATAAATCAATCACAAATGGCATACTTATTAGCAAATTTTAACAAAACTCCCATCACCGTCATGCACCATGGGAATTCTGAGGCACCGACGTAGACTACTAAGGTTATCCCCAGACTCACACCGGCGGTGGCTGTGCCACATTTTTGATCTGTCCTCAGCCCGGCGTCAACTCACACTGGAAGTGTTTCAGAAGTGTTTCAGCAGTGGAGCGTTTACCTTGCCCCACATTCTTGACTTTTTAGTTTATTTGTATTTTTTGTCACGTAAACTTGATATAAATTACTTGGTAGCAGGTGAGCCACCTAGATCAGTTGTTCTCAACGTTGAGAACAAACAAAGCTACAGTTTGTCTACTTGCTACTGGTTGCATTGGTCATTATGTTCTGAGCAGTTCAACAAAATGGATTCTTCCTCCTCAAATTGTTATATTTAAAGGAGTGAAATGTTTTTTAAAAAACTAAAAATGTTTTTAAGGTTTATTTCTGAAAAAATCAACTTCATTTTGTGCAACAGCAATATATTTCCTGTTTTCCTAAATTGTTAATCATCAGATTCATCTTGCGACCCCTTAATGGGCTCTCAATTCCCAAGGAGGGACAATCATACAGGTAGATGATTTACACACCATAAATTTCTCCATGATCAGCCAGCAGGACACAGATTATTACACACAACAAAACACTGAAGCCTGTCTGTCCACTCCGCAAGTTGCCAAAGAGAGTCAAACAAGTTGTTGACCTAGCAGTGACACAGCTCAAGAGCCACTAGAGAGGGCCTTAATAAGTATTCTTAAACAGAAGGATTAGCCAGATGGTCAGATCACTCTTTTCTCCAACCTCTCCCATCTGTGCATTTCATATGTCTCCTGCCTCTGTTGAAACCATCGAGATTGGCCACTGCGACCTCACCATCTTAATTTGGGTTAGTGTTACCTACAGCAGTATTTGACTCCAGATATAATCTTTATTGCTCACAGAGTGAAAGTCCATTAAAAGGCATACTGTAGGTCTCTACGCTGAAAGGTTCCTGGAGTGATGCCTGTGAGACTCTTTAAAAGACCCCTTTCTTCACCCAAGTGAAAGCAGCTATTGAGGGTGCACAAGGCAGAATACTAACCGGAGTGGAGGTCTGCATTTGCTGTGAAACAAATCAAAAGCGTTCTGTATGTGCCGATGGAAGGGAGAGAGGCAGTGGACATGCATAGAGTCAGCTAGTGTATTGCTTACATGGACTCACACACACACATGCACTAACATTAGACTTTGCGTGCTGCTCTGCTAACACAACCACTGGTGCTTAATGTGATGTGTTCAAACACCAGCAAGAGTTGCTCCGTTACACTTTAAGGAAACAATAATGTGTTCTCTATGAAAGCTTCTTATCTGCCACTTGGTGGAAGCAATCATCAAAAGTGCCAAACAGTGATGCAAAAGCATACACAAGCTGGCAATGTTACAGTACAAGGAAATAAATAGAATTTGTGTCAATCAGTTAGGGAAACTTACAGAAATTAGACTTCAACTCCACCACCCTCTTCTCACTTGTGGCTGACTTTAAAATACATGAACGTCACCTGAAAAAGAGGAAAACAAAAGGAAATGATTATTAGAATGTTTGTTTAACAATAACTTTCGAGTGGTATGTCTGCTTTCGTCACCACTAATTAAAGAAAGAAAAAATGGCTAAATAACATCAGAGGTAAGTGAGAACATTGTAATTGGTAATTTGGGTGAACCAACCATTTAAAGGAAGAGTGCGTTGCCATAGGAATAAGGATATATTTGAATGAATACTGACAAATTCTTTGCAAACAGCCAACAAACTGAGGCTTGACAAAGTATGAAAATTTTAATTGGAAAGTATTTTTGGAGCCCAGTGAAAGACCCACCTGAGGTCCCTCTGTAGTGGCTGTTCACTACAGAACAGAGGTCCTGTGTGAAGTCTACAGCAGAGCCAACAGAGAATCAGTGTATTTCTCACACAGCACTTTCACTACACACCGCAACGGCACACACTCAGCCCCGCAAAGTCTAACAAACAACAAACAGCATGATTCTTGCATGTAGCTTTGAAGTCGAAAAATTGGCCACAATCAGCCTTAATACAGTTAGTGCCTGATATTTTCTTTATGAAATTGATTCCAATAAGAGCAGGGGGGAAATCATTCTCATCAGATAGACAGCTAGTCATTCCTGGGCTGCGTGGCTTAAACAGACCACTCTGAGAGCTAACCTGGGGTCAGCCTTATTATAGCCTCACATGCACACAAGCACACAGTACAAACAGCCATTTGCTAAACCAGGGGTCATAGAAAACAAATAATAACATCAAAGAGGTCAAATGGCTGATGGAGCGCTTTGAAGGTACCATGTTCAGGATGGGACCGCCCCAAGTGGGCCCCAAATTGAGAGGATATGGGAGCTAGTCTCAATTGAGAGTGGGAGGACACTAATTAAAGAAAGAGCTGATCTGGACAGAGACTTAAAGAGAAAGGCTGTGTTCACACAGACGGACAACAAAAAACACCACAGCAGCATTTTTTTGACACTATGCATCATGACAGCGCCTTATCACAGCATCTAAGTTGTACAAAGAGCGCAATACAAACGTTCCTTTGATTCCACAATTTGAGGCTAATTGAGAACAATGAAGAAAAAAGCAAACACTGGGTATGTGTGATCTTTTATTCATGTCTTTAATCAACCAAATGATTCTCTCTTGGATGCATTTTTCTCTCAGGGCACAATTAAGGCGCAATTCTGACCAGAACTACTCAAAGGCTTATACACTAAGAAGTTCTTGTGATAATAATAATGATAGCAAATAGTCTGCTAAAAAATACACTTGTGTGAAACATCCCTGTAAACATTTCTCTAAGATGCAACTTCATCTTTCCCCCCCATTTTTTGTGGAAATATTAACCAACAAAAGCTGAAAAGCCAAGGACTCTAAAAGCCACCTTTTCAATCGAACAGGCACTGTTCACACTCTGCGTCTCTCGATGACCCGTCTGAACACGTTCCAGATGTCTGCAGAACCAGTTATTCTGTTTCCCCTCCTTTCTTTTTACCCCCCCCTCTCTTCCCTCCATTCCTCCGCTCCACACGCCCTGCCACTCATCTGCAGATGGCAGATCTGACACCTGGAGGATGCTGGGTAATCAGAGAGACAGCTGGCTGCCCAGTCGAGGATAGTTGCCGCAAAACGCGCATGCTCACACACACACACACACACAAACACACACACATGTGCACACACACACATTCAGTAACATTCAATTATGTACAGGCAAAAACTCACTTTCACACTAACATGCTTGAAAAGCCACGTACATATATGTGAATACAGTATACACTACTGCATATGGAAAGTGTACTTCTACTTTGGTAAAATGTAGAATCAAGGTGTGGTGCAAGGTAAACGAGCATAACACAATCTTAAATAATACCATGTTTTATCAGTTATCAGTTACAATATTGCAGTCATTGTGGCACTACATTTCAATACCTGCCCCTGTAGATTTCCAAGCTGTGCATATCAGCCCTCGGTGAGCAGCAATATCCGTTAAAATAAGGTCGGATAATAATTCAGTATGGTCATCATTTGGAAGTGGAATCATGTCGTCACAAAATGATAATTTTGCTATTGTTTTTTAAAATTCAGTTATTCAAATTAATAATTCCAAACTAATATAACAAAGTAACCTGTAAAAAATATTTTTTTTGCACATGTAAGTAGTTTTTTAAACATACATTTAAAATACAACTGTGAAACACAATTTATTGAACTGACTATCAGTGTGATGAGGGGGAGTGACATAGGAGTCCCAGGCTATAAAGCCATTCCAGCCTCCTTCTGACAACTGCAGGAAGTAACAGCTACCTTTTTGGCCCACTGTCCAACAGCTGTAAAATGGCACATGTTACCCCACCATTCAGCCAGCAGCGAAAAAAGCACCTGTCTGGAAAAGAAACTTGAAGCAGCAAAATGTAAGGTCAGAGACTTGCTTTTGGGAAAAGCAAAGCCGTAACATCATAGCATTACAGATAGTAACCAGAGAGGTAAGAGATTTGGTGCACAACAAGATAATACACTGTATTATATTAAGAGCTATGTCTGCACCTGCACAGTGAATACACACATTCACGCAACAAAATATGCACAGTCCCAAATGTTGTCTTGTTGCAGCTGTCAATGCCACTTGTGCAGACGCGGACACACTGGAGTAAGAACAATGGAACTCTATGAGACAGAAGCTCTCTCAATGAGCTTAGCACCACATGAGGCTCTGTGCTGCCACTTCCATGTCTGCACCATAGGAAATGGAGTATGGTTCCAACTAATCATATGGGCAATTAAACCAGAATGAGGTTCAATTGACCCATAAATGATGAGCTTATAGCACACGTTGACTCTCAGAGGACCAGTGGCCATGTTGAGCAGGCCTCAATCTGTTTCTGTTGTTATTTCTCTGTGTTTTCTCTCGAGGGCTGCGAGTGAGCAACTTATGATCCTATCATCACTGAGCTATTATTTTACTGCATTTCACACTCGTGACTGATAGACTGCCAAACTTGAGACTTCTAAGGGTCTCACACTAGTTGTTTTTGCTCAAAGCTCACACTTTGATCAGAGTAGCCAGATATCAGTACATATTTCAACAAAATATGTTTATAGAGTACTAATTTTGTTTTTTGTTTCTGTCTTAATTATATTACACTGGCAATGTTTTTTTTTTCAAAACCAGGCTTGAAATAGGGCTGTGCGATATGACGATATCGAGACACGTTTTATTAAAGTCAAATCATAAAGTAACATTTGTATTTCAAACAAATGGCAAACTTATTAGCACATTTTAACAAAAGTCCCTTCACCCTCATGCATCATGGGAATTCTGAGGGACGGATATAGGCTGCGTGTGCGCAGCGGTTTATTTACGGCATCAACGTCCACTGGAAGCCTCTCAGAAGCATTTCAGCAGCGAAGCGTGTAGACTGCCCCACTTTAATGACTTGTTTTTAATTGTCCTTTTTGTGCTTCTACAACATTCTTCAAAGCTCTCTGTGGATCGCTCTAGTTTCTAGTCTTGACGTGTGCATTTAGCAACTACCACAGGGAGCATTTCAGAATAAAAGCGTTTTACCTGCCGGACTTTGCCGACATGTTTAGGTTTTGTTAATTTGGTTATTAGTGCTTGCTTTTTGTGCTTCTACTATGATTAAGTTGGGTACGTAGGAAAAATGTTTCTTTTTTGTCTGATTTAACTGTGTTTATTGTTGATATACGATCGGAAGTCTGTAACGGGTATTTTAATTTGAAAATTGACCGTTTCTCTGCCGTTTCTGTGTTTGACTTCCTACCCGGTTCATCTGAGCGGTGCTGCTTGATGCTGGGGTGCCTCCTGGACGCACTCAGTCTGTGGACGCACTGCACCGCTTCTGGTGTAAGCACAAACATTTAGTAGAAAGGCTGCTCCGGCAGCAGCGAAGCAGACAGACTCTGTGGGGTCATGTAAACTTGGTTAATATGACTTTGTAGCAGGTGGGCCCACGATGAAGCTCCGCTCCCCCACTGTGCTGACAGTCTAGTGCCGCCCCCGGTCAGTCAGGTAACGTCCACGGACATGCTGCTGTTGTAATGTTACCTGTTGTAGCAGGAGAGCTGTGAGCAGCAGCAAGTAGCGTCAGTTGTCAATTGGAAATTATCTATATCGGGATATGAATTTTTTGCCATATCGCACAGCCCAAGCTTGAAACAAACTACTTCATATGATGTGTTGTCCAAACACATTTAAAGGCAAAAGTGTAGTTTAGTGTGAATAGTTTATCCGAATGGCCACATTAGGTGGGGTGAAAAGCATGACATCATAGAGACGGTTAAGACACAATAATGGTTAAAATCGGTAAGATGGTGAACTCTTTCAGACAATCTTTGCCCAAAGGTATTCATGGTGTTGCACACACTATAAATGAGAAGGGATGGAAGTAGTGGGTGGGTGAAGTGGGTGTGCTTGTCAGATAGTTGTTTTCAGAAAGTTTTTTAAAAATTCAGACACAGCCCCCACAATTCCAGAGTCAGAAAGGTGTGGGAAGTGGGGGTTTTGGACACTGTTGACGATCCAACAAGCATACTCAGGTTGAGTCATAATGACCCCTTCATATAGACAGAGCTCAGACAGTTGTTGATTGTTTGGGTGTACAAAGTGCACGACTTTGATCCCATGTGTGGCTGGGTTTAGGCTGCTAAAAGAGTTGCTTAGGGTGGGAGCAAGATAATGTTTCAATATAAATGTTTTGTGGTTAGATCATGTATAAAAAAGACACAGTTGTAGATATGCATGTGTGTGGGCAAACCGCTACTCACAACACCTTTGATAAGTGGAACAAGGGAAGGGGATGTTTGCATGAGTGAAAAGCCTTTGTGTTCTCTTCACAAAAGACATAGCACATTACAGGGGCTTAAGTGACATCATGTATTATCTTCCAAGTTGCTGTTAACATGAAATATTGCTAAAGTAAAGGGCGGGTGGGAGGGAGGGAGGTAGAGGGTTGGGGCAAGCGGCAGCACATACATCTCAACCTCACCCCTTCGCTCACTAACCTTAGGAGATTACATTATGGTGCTTGCCATTGTTCCACTTCTTCAAGACAAAGCCTGTTCCACTGTGCAAACAGCGCGCCTTGGAAAGATTGTAAAAACAAGAGGTGAATGTCAAAGGCAGAAGTGAATAGGATCTCTCCCTTCTTTTATCAAGCTGGTAAGGTATGAACAAACACATCGCTGCGTGACAGAGAAGAAAAGAATGCCTTGTGAGTGAAGGAGCTGGAAAATGTTGGAGCATCTTCGCATGAAAAGGCCAATACCGTGAGAAGTCTCCTGCCTGACTCCTGGGCCTATAGAAAATTTGAATGAAACACCCAAAACACACAGAAGGCATTACGCTAAAGACAAAACACAAGGCCTGAAATGATGACCTATGGCTGCAAAAAAAAAAAAAGGTCCAGGATATAGAACATTAAGTTTGCAAAACTTTCCAGTTCAAAAAAAATAGTACAAAATAACATATCCATCAAGAAAGTATATTTTCTTCATTTGCTGTAAAGTGATATCAGATGTATGAAGACCAGCCAACCACTGCTAAGCTTCCACTGTCCCAGCCTGAAGTCAACCTTGTCATGACCTAAACAAGGCTTTAACTGTCAGGGGCAATAATGAGGGCGACCTCGACTCCCTCTAATTTACAAGGCCAGCGCCAGCCTGTAATTAATTGCTGCGTGCATAAATGTAAATGAGTCCGCCGGGGAAGCAGAGGAAGAAAAAAAACGGCTGTCAGGCCAATATTCCAGCAGGGAGCAATCTGCGAGAGAGGGAAATGATTTAGAAGACAGCGCACAAATCTGCTGCTCCGTAAAACACAGAGATGCTGAATGTGAGGGGAGGCTTGTTCAGATGGAGGAGGTGGTCGTCAGGAACAGTTAAAAGAATGAATAGAAAAACTGTGGTGGCAATAAATATCAAATTTTTTATTTAAATTTTCTCCTCCCACATATGTCTGCAGTTTGTATTCATAAGAGAAATCAAACATACAGTTTATCTCATCTGCCAGACCCAAACTCCCACAACCCACACTGTTCTTACTTGTTGCATTGTGGTGACATGTTTTTCTAAAGAATTAATGTATATGTTTCATTTTATAGAGACCTTTAGCACGATGCAAACATTTATTGAGGATCAAGATTTTTTCCTTTCCACAGGTTTTAGTGCATTTTTGTTGCTTTGTCCACGGCTGAAACAGACTTATTGCCAGCAAGAGGTCAGTGAGATTCAGTCTTTGAGAGTGATTACATGGCTAACAGTTATTGATCTGATACTGAGCTACATTTTTCAGTCCTTGGTATTTTATGATGCTACTTTCATTTTGTGTCCCATCTTGGAGTTGTTTATCATGAAAGGTGATTCTTTTTAAGCCTAAATAATCCAAGGATAGTTCATGGAGTACAGTCTTACATTTTAAGCAACAATGACACATTTGCAGCTGAAAATATACCAGTGAAAACCTGTAAGCCACATAAAATAATTCTACAGGTGGAACTGGACACTTAAAGGATAATTTCAGTATTTTTAAACCTGGGCTCTATTCTTACATATTTTGGTGTCGAAATGACTAGTAGGTTGAAAACGTTTCGGAATCCATGTAGATAGTGGCTGCAACTGGCGAACCACCTGCAGTGGCTGCAGCGTATTCCTTCGGGGCAATTGCACCCTCCAAAAAGTGTTTATTTTTGCCCCTGACAGGTTCGGACTGTTATACAAGGTGTCTAACAACATCATGGAAAGGATCCCTGCGAGTGACTCTCAGCGACAACTTAACAGGAAACAAAGGTTCTCGCTCTGAAATGTCGCGAGAAAGTTGTTGCAGGAAGACGACGTGAGTTGGAGTTGGAGAGAAAACTTTGTTGTGTAGGAGTAATGTTAGAAAATAAGGTCTTACAAGCAGTTCCTCTATATGCACAACAAAGTAGTATCCACCGGTGTGTCCTGCAACAATTTGCCTCTCACAAGATTTCAGGGGGACAATTGTCCTTGAGCGAGACTTCTGTTTCTTCTTAAAAACAAAGGTTGTCACTGGAAGTCATTTGTAGGGATCCCTTCCATGATGTTGTCAAACACCTGGTACAACAGTCTGAGCCTGTCAGTGGCAAGAAGAAGGAATACGTTGCAGCCACTGAAGCTGGTTTGCAGCTGCCCGCTGAACGGATTCCAAAATGTACCTACTAGTCATATTGACACCAAAATATGTGAAAATAGGGCCCAGATTTAAAAATACCAAAATTATCCTTTAAGCAGATATTAATTAGATGAATGAAGCTAAATTAATTGGGTGGGCACTGACTCAAAACCAAGCATGTTTCTTAAGACATAATTCTTTTTAAATGCAAGTGTTTGGGTTATGTCAGATTGGTTGTATGTTTTGTTCTCTTCAAGCTGATATACACCATGACTCCATCCATCATCATGATTATTAACTTGTACACTCCAACAAAAGTCATGCAGTTGCACAATGACAAAGAGCACATGAAATCAAAGAGAAGCAGGCATAAAAATATGTAATCGTTTGTGGCAGCTACAATAGCACCTCTCAATTCACAAATCTCCGGCACAAAAGGCAGCTGCTTAACTCCCTTTGTGTGCACCATGAACAAACAGGCACAGAAACCATTGTCCATTGAAACCTGCACAAATGTGAGGAAAACACACGTGAAATCCACAATGTATGGGTCAAAGTGACACTTAAAGACACATACACACAAACACACACACACACTCACATACACACGGCAGGCCGTGCAGCAGCCACAATAGCATCTTTATGACATAAGCTCCTTTTCACTACAGTGCTTTACAAACGCAAATGAGATTTTTCCTATAGCAGGCCTCCAGCAATAACAATTGACATCACAGGCCAGCCTACGTATGTTTCCCATATTAAACAGGGAGACACACTGTAAGCTCCTTGAGAATGAGACTAAACAGCTTGCTGAGGCAGCGATTTTCCCTCCAGCAACTGCAGGCCTTCCAGCAGGGAACCATCGACTTGAGGGTCTGTGGCAAAGGGCCATTTTATTTGGTTACACACTGGCTGTGAGCCAAGACAAATTAACTACCTCTAACAATACAGTGGTTGAATTGACCTGATTGGTTGTTTCCAATGTAGTCTCTTCTCATATTGAACGGTTGAACAAAGTTTGCTCCCAAAACATGCGTTTAACATTAGACGCATGAAAAAGCCCAACAGGTGGGCCTCATGAACAGCCTGCAGTTCTCTTCAGATGGCTCACACAAGAGCACACATACACACACACACACACACACACACACAGTGCTGCTACCCTTACCATTAAGTGTATGTTGCATATTCTTGTGTATGAAACCTTCTGGCACAAATGTCAGCAGGCCACGATGCTGCCGTCCGTCCCATCATCCAAAGTGTGTTGGATTACGTGGCGGAAACCTGAGGTCTGAGCCCAGTCAGCTCGATACCCGAGCCAGCACCACTCCTCTGCACAGCCCGTCATCACTGAACACCACACTCCACACTACTGCTAATCCAACAGCATGTTCAGAACATAGCATACCATATACAAATAGACATGAGCCAGGAGCGTGTCAGGAGCATGTCATTTATGAATACATTCCCAGGCGCTATATAGCCCTGGGAACTTCATGACACAAGGAATGAACCTGATGTGTGTAGCTCACAAAGATGGGCTGCTTTCAGAACTGTCCGTCAAGCGGTACATTTCTATTCTGAGCCGCACAGTAGATACCCAACCTCCCTCATTCTCTCTCTTTCTCTTTTTTCCCTACTGTTGTCCCTACCTCTCCGCTGCGAGCCCAAACACTCACCACCATCTCATGATGACAACGGCTCGATTAAAGACTTCTTTACGGCCTGGAAACCATGGCAACGCCCTGCGTAGACAAGCTGGCCGACGACCAATTGGATTTGGGTTTCAATGGGTGGGACCACATTATCTTGGCCCTTACTACTTTACCACAGGGTCATTTCGGAGGCCTCGCACCCCGAACCGTGCTGCCACGCCCCATTACTCCAAACCACTACGAGTGGTAAAGTGAGGGTTAGCCAGCCTGCTTTTCCAGGATGTTGGTGCATCTACAGATGGGAGGTGCAGATTCAAACTATAAAAGCAATGTAAACATGAGTTCAGAGTACAATAAAAACAGGCTTGTTTGCAGTGGTTTTAACTCGAAAGCTATTATTAATCTGTTTCACTTTGTTTGGCCAGGTGAGAACAACGAACTTTGTCTACATCAAATGACTAAAGATTCCTCACAGAGGAAGAGGAAAATTCCAGTGCACTTTGGTAAGAAAATTGGGCAATTTGTTTTGTGATCTGTCCCACACAAGAGGCCCAACTTTATGGAAGTGTAACACTAAATTGTTGGAGTAGCCCTTTAAATATTTGGCAAGTTTTTATGCTTGTATTCTTACATTCAAACAAAAGATGATACCTGTCTCATATCTAGTTATTTATTAAATTAATTGATTCAAAGATAATTCAAAGCAAAGTAAATTCCCGTTTTGCAATTTGGAGCTAAGGAAGCACGTGTGACTGTACATCCTGCTCTGTTTTTGTGTCATGAAATGTATTGTATGCCTTGGAATGCACATGTGTGTTTGTGTATAGTATGCATATGTGTGCCCACAGTCTGAGCGAAAGCCACATGAAGTGTAATGCGCAGCTCTGATTTGTGGGTCCGGCAGGATTTGACACTTTCAAAACAGTCTAAGAGAGGCTGATTGGGGCAGCACAGGAGGCCCTTTCCTCACAACAAACATTTCAACACATTTCTTTTTTTTTCTTTTCTATCCTAGTACAGCATTATACTACAGTGTCTCTGGAAACAACTTGCATTAAAAATATTTGTCCACAGCAGATAAAGTCAGAAATAGCAATAAAATTCACAAGCATAGTACCTGAGAGCAACATTAACAACAGACTTTCATGAAAGGTACTGCAAATTATTTCTTTTGTTTGTTTTAACCTGCAAGGAGTGACAGAGGGGTGGGGTTTATGTGTCATCTTATTCAGAAAGGGTGACTGTCAATCACACAAAAGATGAGTAAATGTATCTTCAAACACTTTCATTCAATTGTAAAAACTTTCAGACACTTGTATTGTCCTACATATCAAACCCCACCCATCTGGTTGTTAAGCAGGATAAACTAAACAGAGAGATGTTTGCTAATGACACCCACTTTCCCATATTGACTCCTTGCACTATGTTAAGCACACTGCAGGATGTTATTGAAGTTAGGAGACATCTTAGAGCAGTTACATAGAACATTTATATTTAGAACATAGAACATTTAATGTCTCAAATATTTCCTGATGATTTTTTCTGTAAAGTAACAAAACTTATTTGCAAAGTTACAAACAATACCCCCCGCGGCCCTGTACGCAGGATAAGCGGTTGATGATGTATGGATGGACAAACAATACCCTCCAGTTCATCACCATTTGAAGACAGAGTGAAAGAAAAATGTAATGTAATGTAAAAAGAGGTCGAGAGAGATGTAAAGTCGATGTAAATGAGGAAGAAAGACGGAAACTCTAAAAGCCCCAGGACATGCAGACATGCTCGCATGTGATTTCCCTTTTCTGTAAAATCATCAGGAGCAGCGTAATTGCCAAAGCATCTGCTGCTGCAATCCAAGGCCACGACGACTGACTGACAGATAAAGAGCCACTTGAGCACCAGTGTCAGTCACCTGGTTACCCTATAGTCTTGTAAGAAAAATCAAAAGTCTGCAATCAGATTGACTGCAACAAAGAGACCAAAACACTTACTTTAATCTTGTTATTTATGCCCCACGAATTAGCAGAGAATCAACTGTGGTGGACATTTTTCCAGGACTCTGTCTTTATTTTTGGCTACTGTTCCTGGCGAAGCTCAGATGTCCGTCAAGTGCACCAATCTGAATTATGTCTTTTTACAATGAGTCAACCTCCTTAAAGTGAAACAATAAAGTTAAAATGATGGGATTTCCATGACCAAGCAGCGATGAATAATAACTTGTGAGGCTAATCTATTTTGCAAGCAACATCAGAGAGTCTAAAGAGTTTTAGGGCTGTTTTTTGTTGTTTTTTCTTTCAAATGTTATCTGCAAATGTTTCTTTGGGGGAAATTAATATGACATAGGTATTCAGTATTCAGATCAAGAGTAAAATCTATTGTCTTTTTTTTTTCTTTTTTTTTTTTTTAAACAATACCTTCATCTAACTGTTTGGAAGTTAAACACTACAACTGTTTGGAGGATTTCAGAAAGTGGGCCCTTGTTTGTCCTTAGTTTAGTCTATGCACATTCTGATCTGTATGTAACTGGGTTCAGTTTCACAAATCATATTAACTCTTTTTCCACTACAAGCCAATAGAAAGAAAGACTTTTTTTAGGGAACAGTCTCTGTGGTTTTTAGGGACAGTCCTATCGGTAAAGTCAGATCAATGTCAAATACTAGCTCTGATGAAGCACTTAATGTGACCACATACGTGATCAAGTATTAGTCATTTTGCTGCTAATCATTTAGTTTTTCTTTACAAGTGATATAAAATAAATGTTGCTTCCTCTCAGGATGCATGAAATAACCTTGACCTGGCTTCCCAAAAGCAAGTACCTTGTATGTACATACAGTACATAATGAGTCAGATTTGTTAGGCACATTCCAGGAATTATTTCATGTTACTTCAGTTGAGTTCCTATTTCCAAAAATGACTTTCAAGAACACAGAGAAACGGCGGTGTGTGAAGTGTTGCTGGAGAGTGTGATGTTGAGTTTTTCCACTTGAGAAAAAGTGAAAAGGCAGAAAGAATGATGATGCAGTGTGCCATGCCAAGTTGTTCATAAAACAGGAAACAGACAGGAAAACAGAAAAACAAACGACTCGGTAGACAAACATCACAATATAAGAAAATATTAAAGTGGGTTCAGTTTAATGTGGATTTAAGCCACCTCTTGTTATTTTTCTCTCTAGGCAGGACGCCAGGTTTGTGACTGTGTTAACACTGCAGAAGTAATTTGTCAAAGGCTCTTGTGTAAACCATACGTTTATAAATCTTAATCAATTCTTTGCAGGTACATAATAGCTATTCTTAATGTTGCAGTCATTAGACAATAGCGATGCCTAAGGAAAAAGGATTCAGAGAGATAAAAAGAGCCGAGGAAGAGGATGAACTTTGTGAACCTGTGCTGCTCTATGCATCAGCACGCCCAAAAATATGAGCTGCTGTGAACATAAATTGGGCACGCCACGATGTTGAATAAAGATGTTGCCTAAATACTGTCTGCAAAGATGTGAAATGAAGAGGACGGAGGAGTGAGTAGGTGTGTGTGTCTGTGTGGAGGACATGCTTTAGTCATTAGGAGCTGGTGTGTCAGGTAAGCTCTTATTCTGAGCTTTGTAATTGGATGGTGGGGAGCAGGTGCTGGAGAATCAGCAGCAGAAAAGGAAAGGTTACTCCAACCACTGAAAGAGAGGAGAGAGGAGAATAAACGCGGCCCCTCGTTATTCTCTGCTCAGGGGAAAAATGAGGAAGCTGTTTCCAAGGTTATGTGGTGGTGGAGAACAGAGGATGTATCCACAGAGAAGTACGCCCACCCAGCGGGGCACACACAGTATCAAGAACATACATACATGCCGGCAGAAAAGCCACACAGATGACAAAGACACGCCATCTATATAATGTGTGTGTATATAATAATATCAAGGATATGGCATGCATAGATGCACACATGTAGGCTTATGCACACTCACACCCACACACCTAAAATACACTTACAAATGAAAACACTAGATACAAAGTGAAAGTACACGAGCTCACTTAGTCAAACACAGAGGAACATTTGACAGATCTGTTTACGTCGACAATCACAAAAACACAAGAGATTTTTTTAAAAATCCTTAAACACACACACACATCAATACAAGCACACACACATAGGCTACTGTATGTATACACACACCTAAGCTTGCATTGTGGTTGAGAAACTTATGGGCATCTGCCAGCGTGCTTCAAGTGCTCATTCTCTGGGGCCTCAACCTTTCTTTTTCAGCAGCAACACTGCAATTTGGGTGTGTCGTTGGGCCAGAGATAAGTATAGGCTGGCTAATATGCACTTAGGACCCAGGGAGAAATACTTAGGGCTAAATGTTTAATTTGTGTTTGTACAACACATGTCCAATTTGGGGGCTGGTGTCTTTTTCAAAGAGCCCGACAACAAATAATTAGGACTCTCCGGATCGGCCACAGGCTTAAAATGGTAGAGCGACTGTCTTCCGGTGAAGGTGAAAGACATCTTCCAAAAAAAAACATGTGGAAACACTTGAATCTGCAGATTGGCATTTGGCTCAATATACAGGGTAAATAAAATAATATTGCTAAAGGGGTTAAAGGTGATGACACATCCTGAAACTTCTTGTTGTGAATCTCCGATAAATGGCAAACTTCTCAGTCACAATCTCAAAATTCAGAGCAGTCCTCTACATCCTCCGTTCAATCTATCCCTTCATCTCACTCTCTGTTTCTCTGAGCCATCAAATCTCTTAATCTTTAGTCTTTCCTGCTCCTTGTACCCTATCTCTGCCACTTAAGTTCATCTGTGCCACACCAGAGGAAAAGGCCCCTCAGAGACCAAATAAATATATGTGGCATATTAGAATAATGTGTGAGCGATGGATAGATTTGTAAGTATGAGAACTGGACCCTGAGGTTGGCCTTGCATTATCATTAACACCAGCGTGCATATTTTCAGGACTTAACATTGGAGGCAAAAAGAAATGGAAATGGATATTTTCAGAGTGGAATTTTGTTTAAAATAAATATTTTGTAGTGATTTTTAACAACAGCTAAACTTATGTTGATGCTGGTAAAGAACATGAGAAACATGAGAGAGCGAGAGAGATGTAATCAGAAAATGTAATTGTCTAGGCTATGTCAAATCAGTAAATAAGAAAATTACATAAAATCATTATCCATGAGGCTACAGGCCCATATATTAAAATGCATTTAATTTTAAATTGAGCAAATGAATCTGAAGGATTAAATAAAATGCACAAATGTAACCTGAGAAATGAAAATGTTTACCAAGAGAAGTGACTTCATCTTGTAAATTATTTACATTTATTTAATATCATAGGTGGAGATTCATTCAAATTTGCCACTGAAAAGAGGGGCTTTTTACAAGCCCTTTTTACAAAGGGCTCATAATAGTAATTTTATGTTGCTGACAGATTCCTAATGGACCACACAGTGGCGGCCGCTGTAGTCAGGCTTGTCCGCCTGTTGTCAGCGCGGATCCCCACAGAGAAGAAAAAAGAAAAAAGCTGCAGGTCTCGCTTAGACAGCGGAGAGCGCATAACCATGCAGCCGGGACAATGTGCTGAATTGGCAGCCTATATATAAGTCTGCCATTTGAACACTCTAATGCCACTTTACCTTATGAGGGAACTTCAACCCGCAGCACCTGCTCAAAACAAAATGCCATAGGAGATCAACTTCAGCGACGCCCCTGCTCGGATTGTTTTTCAGACAGACACTCTCACTTACAAGAGAGGGGGTAGTGGTCTATAAATTGTTCCGCCGGAGTCCAAACAATTAAACAACTTGTTGGAAATTGTGATTTACTGCGCAGGCCGGTGTGGGCAGGTCCAAACTGGCAACTGGAGGATCTGTCAAGCCGGACAATTATAAATCTGAATAGAAGAGTGATTTCATGTACAAACAAAAATGTGTATGTGTAAAACAATTAAAGATTGTGGTGGGAAATTACGCTTTCTCGATGAACTCTAAATATGACAAGTGATTAAGATATAGGCTAATAGCTCTGAGTTGTTTAAAATGCTTCACAAATCAGATTATCAATTGCCCGGACTTTGCATTTCCTCTTTAGCGGTTTTTCAAACTCATTTTTGTAAAGCATGTGTGATCTCTCTAGCTCTCTCTCTCTCTCTGTGTTTCTCTTAAAGCCCCTTATCTGCATGCGAGCAGCGGCTTATCTGAGAGGTGTAGTGTGGCTCTAAATATGGGGAACACCCTGAAGTGACTCTATCAGTGTTTTCCAGGCCGTTGTCCTGCGTCTTGTCCTCCTCTACCCCCTGTCACATCCTCACCGTGAACTCAGGGCTTGAACATTCACGCAGGAGACAGACCCGGCTGATTGTCCGAGCTGCAGACTCCTCACTCCGATATAGAAACGGTCCCCATGCATGGCTCATGTTCACGCACCCTAACCCACAATTGACTTCATAGAAAACCTACGCTGTCGCTCTATGGAAGTGCACAACTGGCAAGTGAAATTGATATATTTTAACAGCCAGAAAGTTAAGACGCACGGCCCAAACTTTTAACGATGTAACATAAAAAAAAGACATTGATCGCACTGAAAATCATGTAGAAATGAAACAAAAAAGAAACTTACAGACTAATTTCTCAACTCTGTCGCCGCGCGGGGACACAGTCCAGTTTTCCCCCGGTATTGTTTCCCAATGGATCCGTGTTAGGACTCCGTGTCTATTTTAATTTATGACTCACGCATTCTTCTAGGGTCAGTCCCTGTGACCTCCGGGGGGAAAGTTAACTTCGGCCCTAAAGGCGCCCGTCTATAGCCCGCTTTTCTCTCCTATACAGTCTATTTCTCTCAACTGTATTCCAGTACATGTGGGGGAAGCACAGGATACCACAGATTTCGCTGCGGGCTGAAATGTGCGTCTGTGGAGGCGCAGCGGAGACGGGGACGAGCACGAGGACCACAGCCTGTCCGGCACAGCGCGAGGCGTTCACGATTATGGACAGAAGGGTACCGCTGTGTGGCCGAACAAGAAACTACTAGAAGCATCATCCCACAGACTCCAGTGGGTCTGAATGGGATGACTTTCTGAGCCCTATAGGTTTATTTGAACTGAATTCTATAAAGGTGCTTTAAATTTTAAGTTCAGTGGCTCTTTTTTAATTTGCTAGCGGTTTGATGCAAGACGTTTGTTGCTTTAAATTGTTTCTAAATGTCCCTGGAGTCTATAGAACCATTCTGGTTACACAGAACCGCTGAACCATTTCTGTTAACAGTGCATGACAGGGATGTAGTGGGAGATGGACACACTTAAACTGAAGTTATAGACTATATTTTTCTTGCACAATATAGTTGCATCTTTTATGGCTGAAATCAACCTTGAATATTTCATCGTGTGTATTGAAGTCCAATTTCTGCAATAAGTATGGTTTGTAGAATCACATATTTTATTTTATCTTACAGCACCCCCTCATCAGCTCTAAGATGAATGGATGAAAGTGATGCACAATCACAGCTATTTAAAAAGTTTTTTTTATAGGCTAAATATGTCGCTCAGTTTGAGGCTCATCTAACAACCACACGGGTTTGGCTTCTTATAAGCTTAATACTGGTTGATACAAGGGGAAATATAATATTATATATAATATTTCTAATTTGCATGCATGTCATAGAGTACAACTAATACGTAAATAAAAATAATTGCCAATAAACTCGTGATAGTGGTTACTATAGTCTAATTTGTTATTGTTTTATCATAAACATAAGTAGGCCTAGGCTACTTACTAATGAGTTTTTGAGCATTGGTCTTATTTTAAGTCAGTTCAAAACTAGCCTACAGAATGTTTTAGTTAATAGCGAACTTTTTTTTAAATGTTCGCAGGCCACGTAGGGTCGACTGATCACGGTTCAACTGCAGGTTTAAAGACCCTGATGTAACCTGAATCCGCTGCTGTCGTCGCTGTTTGTTGTGAAGCAGAGATAACCGGAGTGCGCACCGACTTTTAAAAACAACCAGTCCAGAGGACACGCCGAGTGACGGTCCCGGTGCTGTCTACACTGATGCAACAGGGCTTCTCTTACCTGGATTCACTTCTTCGTCATTCGCTGCGTGTTTCTGGCAAACTTGAAGATTGTTGTGGGCGATGGTCTTGGGTTTCAGCGTTGAGACCAAACAAGAGGAGTCAGTTCAAACAGCCTTCAAATCCCGTGCGTAAAGTCATCATCGCTGGAGCGTGTCGGGGACTTTGGTAACTCCTCTGTTTGCGCGCCGACGATCAGAAAGTAAAATAAAACACTTTAGCGTCGTTGTCAGGGGTGATACTGCGCCAGAGGAGATGTCATTCGGCGGATTTGTTTCAAAGTATTTTAAGTTATTTCCCGTCCGGCACTATGTGGAGGTTAAGTGAGAGTGCAGGGCAGTGTCGGGTAAAGAGGCAGAGGCAGGATAACCCCTCCTCTCTTTTCCTCTCTCTCCCCCTCTCTCTCTCACACAAACGTTGTTTATCTGTCTCCATGTGTCTCTGTCTCACTTTCTTTATGTGAATTGTTAAGATAAAAAAACAGTTTACATTTCCCTTTTCTTCCCTGTCCCTCATTTTAACTTTTCCCGCTCATCTCTGTCCCCTTTTCTCTGTGTGTATGCAGTATATGCGCGCGCGTGTGCACGCGCGTACTGGTCACCTGCTCTAGTGACCACTTTGAATACAAACTGAGTGAATTATTGCTTTTATTGCTCTTATTTAACTGCGGCCACCTTTTTCTTACAAACATTTTCTATGTCTCAGAAATCACAACAAATTGAAACCCCACAAAGACGTCGGCATGTTTGTCTGTGTTTGTGAACAGTTCAAGCTAATAAATGTAAATTTAAAAAATCTCTAATGTTTTGTAAACAAGGCCTACATGTAATTAGGAAATGTCTCACCAGTGGTCGTTTAACATTGAAAAAAAGAACACATGTTTACAGTCTAATTTGGGGATACAATTTAAGATCAAGTCTGTGATTAATTGATCTTTTTTTTTCGAAAATGAACCGAAATTGTAAAGTCTTGAAAGTTTTTTTTTTTTTTTTTCATTTTCCTCAAGCAAAAAGCTTATTGAAAATATTACAGGAAAGTGTCTGTCTGATTAATTAAACAGAAAGCGTTAAGCTTGTTAAAAGGGACTTCCAAACCAAAAGCGTCTCATTTAATGTCTCTGTGATTGCGGGTTGCAGAAATTGAATTTTAGTGTCCTGTGAGCGCCTCTGGGCTGTTTCTTTATTATGCTTACTCTTACGCCACCTTTTGGCGGTTTTAATGCATTGACGATTCATTTTACACAGTAGGCCTACATGTCCATGACTCCACAATGTGAAGGCTTTTGGAAACAGATACCTAAAGGCAATGAGAAGAGACTATAGAAAAATAAAATCGGCAGAATCAATCATCATCTAATTAAATTATGCCCCAAACTGAAATGAAATTGCCCGACTATTGAATCATCCTCCACTGAAATATAATCTAAAAAATGCAGAATTTGAAGGCTATTTATTATTTTCAGTTAGGTATTTTTTAACACCCGACTCTCAATTGACAAGTCATAGCATTTCTTAGCAGGAATTTGGATTAGTCTAAAACCAGGCTGAATCTATATCCCCACTCTGTCGCAGTGTGGACATCAGTTGACTGGGAGGCTGCTGGGGTCCAACTGGACTCTAAATGGACTTACAATTAGGCCTACGCTACAGTCTCTGTAACTGCATTTTAAAGCGCAATACATTATCTTAATCTATAACGTAATTACATTAATTTTGGAAACCTTATAGTAATTTGCAGAGTGTATGCATACCCATGTTTAAAGGGCATACTTTTATACTTTTCACCCATATGTTAGTAGCCTACTTGTGGTTTGTTTGTTTGTTTGTTTGTTTCAGTATTCTATTGTGGTTCGTCCGTCCGTGTACTGTTTCTCCCTTGGATAAATAAATGATCTATCTATCTATCTATCTCAGCCCCCTTTTAAATGTATCTTGACACTGACAAGAAAAGTCAAACATTAGCCCAATAAAGCATTTTATAGGCCAATTAACAACCGACTTGCTGAATGACACAATTATATCTACTTGTAAAGATACAACAATACATGTAAATAAAAATATCCACTAGTTTGTGGTTTGCTTATGATAGTTCTGAGGACTTCAGATTTTGTCAGGCCTATTTTCGGATCTAGCCAAAATTGTAACCAGTATTTATCCATCAGTTCATTACACCTATCCTCACGTTCAAAATGCTATTTACAGGTGCATCTCAGAAAATTAGATTCATTACACATAAAGATAATTAGGGGAGACTGGGTATGGTTGTAACATGAGGAGAGTTGTAACAACACCAATTCCACCAATTAGAGATAAGAGTAATCATTTCTGTATTTACCTACTTACTCCCTGATCAGGCATGGTGGTTATCAAGTCTGGAAACAGGCACATTCAGAATATATAGAGACAAAAATGATTTTGAGGTAAGAAAGTAAGTTTTTTGACCAAGACTATATTTTGTTTATTATCTATACTATTGTAGATAAAACTGTATGACTTACATTAGATTGAAATGTAGTTTCTTAGGCAACATGTGATGCATTCTTTACTTTCTAATTTCAAACCACTATGCTAATACAACTAGCTAAACATTGGCAGACAGGGGTGGGGTGGGTTGTAATTTTTACTGCAGTCTGGGCCCACCAAGCCTGCACTCCAGGGTTACCAGCATTCATTTGTCAGCACTGTGACCAGTACTTCCCATTCACATGTTGTTCACATGTTGGTGTATGTATTGGCACTTGATCTTTTCCATTCTCCGTCTCCGCCGGTTGAGGGCAGAGAAGTGTACGGGCAGCTTGTGAGAAATTCCAGTGCGCAAGAAAATGTCTCAATATGCCAAAGAGTAAAATATAGAAGTGCTGGTACTGCGTACCGGTGGGTACCGGCCAACGTCAAGCTCTGACTGTGACTCTGATTGGGAATATACACACACTGACACACACAGACACACTAAAAAAACAAAAAAAACAAACACACAAAAAAAATTTACATACACATACTGTCCATGCGCGAGAGTTATCAGACATAGTCTTTTACAGTGAGAGAGAAACATTGTTCTTTTACTTCACTATACCTCTTTTTGAAGAATATTATATAATGTGGCATCCATTTTTGCTTCTTTTGTCATCATTTTGACATCAACTCACGAGGTCTGTGATATACCTGTAGAGGACTGAATTGGTGCCATTTGTAGTAAAAAAAAGAATGTGAGTACTTTGTATAAAAGTTTGAGAACTCTAGCTACAAAATTCAGTGAGTTACAGTTGCTGAAGCAAAAAGCAACATCTATACCCGTTCTCCCCTATTTCAGGCAATTTTTTGTTTTAATGGTGATGATTGCATCTTAGAGCTCATGAAAACCAAAAACACATAACAAATTAGAACAAATAATGTATAACACAGAAATGTCAATGTTTGGAAACCGGTTAATTTATGTAGGCTGCTTAGTACTTGGTCATGGATCTTCTTTGGATTGCATTTCTCGAAACATGTCGAACAAACAGCACAACACAGTGGATTGCCTGCAAAAGCCTGTTACTTGTTGAAAATCCTTATTTTATCTCTCAAAAGCAAATCTTTATGTCATTATCCTTGTGTTTATAGTCAAAATGTTTAGTCATGTTATCAATATAACAGTGTACTCTGTAAGTGTTTTCTGATGTAAACTATGGCTAATGTTTTGATGACAATAATTGAAAATGCACAAGCCTGCATATTTTCAATATGTCATGTCAATTTCAAAACAGTGTCAAAACAGTATAAAGTTAAACATTGCAAGAGATTTGGACAGGATTCATAGTTACGTTTTTACTGTTCGTAGTATAGCCTAATTTGTTGACAGACCATGTCATTGTGATACAGAAAAGGAAAAGAAAGGACTGTTTTACAG
>NC_060171.1:7550152-7578961 GCF_021292245.1 Micropterus dolomieu
ATGTTGGTGTATGTATTGGCACTTGATCTTTTCCATTCTCCGTCTCCGCCGGTTGAGGGCAGAGAAGTGTACGGGCAGCTTGTGAGAAATTCCAGTGCGCAAGAAAATGTCTCAATATGCCAAAGAGTAAAATATAGAAGTGCTGGTACTGCGTACCGGTGGGTACCGGCCAACGTCAAGCTCTGACTGTGACTCTGATTGGGAATATACACACACTGACACACACAGACACACTAAAAAAACAAAAAAAACAAACACACAAAAAAAATTTACATACACATACTGTCCATGCGCGAGAGTTATCAGACATAGTCTTTTACAGTGAGAGAGAAACATTGTTCTTTTACTTCACTATACCTCTTTTTGAAGAATATTATATAATGTGGCATCCATTTTTGCTTCTTTTGTCATCATTTTGACATCAACTCACGAGGTCTGTGATATACCTGTAGAGGACTGAATTGGTGCCATTTGTAGTAAAAAAAAGAATGTGAGTACTTTGTATAAAAGTTTGAGAACTCTAGCTACAAAATTCAGTGAGTTACAGTTGCTGAAGCAAAAAGCAACATCTATACCCGTTCTCCCCTATTTCAGGCAATTTTTTGTTTTAATGGTGATGATTGCATCTTAGAGCTCATGAAAACCAAAAACACATAACAAATTAGAACAAATAATGTATAACACAGAAATGTCAATGTTTGGAAACCGGTTAATTTATGTAGGCTGCTTAGTACTTGGTCATGGATCTTCTTGCACAAATGACTGCATCGGTGTGGCGTGGCCTGGAGGCAATCAGCCTGTGGCACTGCTGAGTGGTTACTCTTCTGTATTGTATCAAAAACATATGGATTTTTGATTTCCATTAGCTGCACGTAATCATCAAGATTAAAACAAAAAAGGCTTGAAAGATTCACTCTATGTGTAATGAATCTAGAATATATGAAAGTTTCACTTTTTGACCTAAATTGGGATAAAAAATAAACGATATCCACGATATTCTAATTTTCTGAAATGCACCTGTAATTCTGTTGGTGGTAGTGTTACTAACTGTTACAGTTTTTCTCACTCGCTTTGGTACATTTCTCGAATCATCCCTAACATTTGTATAAGTAAGTGCATTTCTCGAAACATGTCGAACAAACAGCACAACACAGTGGATTGCCTGCAAAAGCCTGTTACTTGTTGAAAATCCTTATTTTATCTCTCAAAAGCAAATCTTTATGTCATTATCCTTGTGTTTATAGTCAAAATGTTTAGTCATGTTATCAATATAACAGTGTACTCTGTAAGTGTTTTCTGATGTAAACTATGGCTAATGTTTTGATGACAATAATTGAAAATGCACAAGCCTGCATATTTTCAATATGTCATGTCAATTTCAAAACAGTGTCAAAACAGTATAAAGTTAAACATTGCAAGAGATTTGGACAGGATTCATAGTTACGTTTTTACTGTTCGTAGTATAGCCTAATTTGTTGACAGACCATGTCATTGTGATACAGAAAAGGAAAAGAAAGGACTGTTTTACAGTACTGCATTGCACAACTGAAGAAATTACAAAATTAGAAATATATGTATGTGAAACACTCCTTAGGCTGATGTTCCTGTGTTGCTACTGTTGTATGTTGTGATTTGTTGTTGTCTATTCTTATTTTTTCTATGCACCATGGTCTGCACTAAAGAACATTTTGTTCAGCTGTATACTTGAATGCGAAGAATTACAATAAAGTTTGACTTTGTTTAACTTTGATTTTGACAACATGTTCAGCCATTTTGCATGTAGTGACATATGCAATGCACTATTGCCTAGATGTTTTGAAGGGTAAGACTTTTCAACAGAGTGCCGGTATAATACATTGTGATCAGCATGACATAACCAATTGATAATGTAGGAAACAGCAGACAATTTTACATAATCATTTGCATCAATGTGTCAAAGCATTTAAGTGCAATTTTACTACAAGTGCAATTTTACTAATTCATGTGCAATTATAGTATAATACAGTGTGCTATATCTGACTTATGTGCATTGCCCTTCTACAACACTTTTATACTACCAGTATTTATTTATGCCGCAGGAGACTGTACTGTATAAGGCATAGTCCTTTAGTCTTATTTAATGTACAGTAACTTTTTTTTATTTTTTTTATTTACTGTAAGAATGGTACTTTCTCGTCTGACACTTGTTTATGCTACTTTGTACACTTACCTATCTCTGCTCCTGTCTTTGCTGTTGCAAACCGCAATTTCCCCACTGTGGAAAAATAAAGGTTTTCTTATCTTATCTTATCTTATCTTCATTTGCAGTTTGTTCAAAACAATGAGAAATTGTTTTTATGATGTGCACAAGTGATGAGATGATGTGGGGGATGAACATGCAATTTAGAGAATTTCAATTCTGATCTGAGAAATGTACTAAAGCTTGATGAAGTCTGTTTTAGGGGTGTTGTTACACAATCCACCAGTGAGTGGAAGCAGGGTTCCTAAAACTGATTGCACTATAAACAAAGAAGAAGACGGAACCGGAAGTGCCGACACGGAGTCTTGTTGACAAAACCAGCTAACCTTTGCTAGATGGCATGATATTACATTGACATTTTACCACCGATTTGGTCCATAATGAGTTCTCCAGAAGACAGACATGGGACAAAACGACCCGCGTCTCCAAGTGAAGTGAGTACAATAATCAAAACTGAACGTAATCTGTAGATAAAAGCTATGAATGACTTGGACACGGTTAGCGTCGCGTTAGCCTGTTTGCTAACGTTAGGTTTCAAGAGCTTCGTCGTGAAATCTGAGCACGTTTTTGTTTTCAGTCCGGACAAACTTTCTCCCCTTTTTAGGTTCACTGAAAACTTAATTGCACGGAATGTTGTGTCAAATAGATAAACAGGCTTGCGAAAAATGTTTATTTTGCAATATGTCGACTGGAGGTGAACCCAGCAAGGAGGTCACACATTATGTTTTAATTGACCACTAACGTTAGATTCTTGATTTTAAATATATAACGTTAGCTTTAAGACAGATAACTTCAGCATTACGATACAGACCAGCACTGTGCCCGTTTCTAAAATATTTGATCACATAAGAGTGCAGTTAAATATAACTGCATTCAACTAATGACTAAAGTGAGGAAAGGTAAAGTTATGCTGTGTACAAAAGATCAAATGATTTTCCTCAATAACAATAAGAAAGGTTCAATTTATTTAAATCACAAACAAATTAGCACTTATTTTTTCTATTATTTATTTTGATGAGGAAAAGTGACTGAAAAAAGATTTTATCATAGTTGTTTTAAATGTTCTACCTCAGATTTGTTAATTCACAGTTTAAGTGTTTGTCATGTTCTGACCTTAAAGAATAGTTTTAAACCACAGTTAACCATCTGATTCCTTCGACATTCACTCAGGAGCAATAATTACCCTTTAAACTTGAAAGAAATAATAATTTGGCATTTATCGTGATAATTATCAATATCGAATGATATGACAATTTTTAACGTTATAACATTTTTAGCCATGTCGTCCAGCCCTCAGTAGACCAACAATTCCTCTTCCCCCGGTAAGCTTTGCACGTATATAGGTGATAGATATTTATTGGTCCTTTCGGAAATTCATAGTGTGTCATAGAGCAAACATCAGACTAACAACCAGACAGCTGTTTTACAAACATCACCCGAGTGCTATTCAAGTTATACTAAAGGCTCGTGCAGACTACACGACTTTCACAAACCACGTTTTGTCAAGAAAACGCACGGGAAATGTTAAACGGGAAATGTGCAATCCTGCACACGAAACAGCTGTTGTTTGTTATTATAATATATTATATATATAATATATATATATATATATATTATAAAGACAAAGAATCTGGGTGAAAGGATGGATTAGCACACGCAGGTAGCAGGAAACATCTGAGCTACAGAGAGAGCTGGAGGTGAGTTAAAAGGTGCAGCTCCCGACACCCAGTTAGCTCTTGACTGTGAGGTTACAGCTCACGGCCCAAAAAGGAGAACAACAAACCCTCGTCTGTACATTTTCAGCTGAGGACTGCATCTTACTTTGGCTAGCCTTCAACTCAACAATCAGTCATTATTTCAGTTAAATGCTAAAGTTGCTGTTACTGTTACCTTGTCTGTGGTTCGCTGACAGAACATCTGGTGCTTATTGTTCAGCTGCCCTTGTGCTGTTGCCAAGGCGACATAAGTTTCGTTTTACGGTAGACGGACTGTAACATTACAGAGTTGTTGTTTTCTTTAGCTTGAAATAATCCCATACTCTGGACACTTTCTTCTTCGTCCATCGCTATTTTCTCTCTCTTCCTCCTCTTTGCAAACAGCACCATCATAATCATGTCGTGTTCACAGCGTAAGCGCGATGTGCGACTAATAAATGTCCGTGCAAAACACTGTGCTGTATAGTTATATGGACTAAACGAAGCATCGACGCAAAGAATTTGCTTCGTTTCTGCCCTATAAACAGCCTTTACTGCTTTGTGAAAACAGTAATTATGTAAATAATCTGATGACATGAGCATTATGTTTTTGATGGAAATCTGCTCTTTTAAGTGTATGAGTCCTCATGATAACAATGTTTTGCCCCTGCAGGATGGGTCTACCCAGTGGGCCTCAGCTGATCTGGGATCCAATGAAAGAAGGCAGAAGTTTTTACGGTTGATGGGCGCTGGCAAGGTACATTTAGTGTGTTGTAGATTACTATACTTTCAGTTCACTTTATAGTGGGCCTGTAGTGCATTGCATAAAAGGAAAACATAAAAGTTGTGTTTTACATGTCTTTTTCAGTCTGTAACCTTTTAGAGAAATTGTGACAATTAATATAAAACGGATTGTTTCTGTTTTCCAGAAAGAACACACCGGGCGCCTTGTTATTGGTGACCACAAATCAACATCCCACTTCCGCAGTGGTAAGGTTCTTTATTTAGCTTTTGTAAAATGCTGTATTTGTTCTACTAAGAAATGTCCAGACTACTGTCCCTTTGCCACTTAGCCATTCTGCCTCATCCTTATGCCAAATGCAATTAACCTGGCGTCCCACTACACATCCGCTGCACAGGCCTATCCATGCATGGATAGGCCTGTAATGGCTGGGTGTGCCTGCTGTGACCAGTGTCTCCTCTGCAGGGCAGGAAGATAAGAAGATCAGTGATCAACTAGAGATGCAGTACCAGCAAGGTATGGATGGGAAGCTGTCGGGCCGGAACCGGAGACACTGTGGCCTGGGTTTTAGCGAGGTGAGGGGTCATCCTGGGTCAGAAGAGAGGGCAGCTAGATATTTTCAAAATCAAACCTATAATCTTGCCAGATATAAAAAAACTGATGAACTGTATTGGCTAAGTCCAAAAGACTTTTGTAGGGAAACATTGTCCATCTTTAGATCTCCATCAGTATGCCTGATGGATGACTTTTGAGGGTGTTAGAGTCAGAGAAAAAAAGTGTTTTACATTTGGTACTGTAAAACTCAAATTGATAGAAACCATTTTAAAAATGAAAAGATAAAAATAGTGTAGTTCAGGATGTAACCACAAAGTTGATAATAAATATTGCTTAAATTTGACAAAGATGGTACGTCTTACATTTATATGCTGTTTCTCCATCTTAGCGGAAGACTTTGGAGGTAAGGTGTTCATATGTTTAAGACAGTAATGTTAGCCAAAGTATTGCATCCATCCTTCCGTGCCAAACCTTCCTTACGTACCCACAAATACCTTCAGTTAGAGTGGCAACACACTCTTCGTCTTTTGTGTTGTCCTTAATATGTCAAACTGTGTGTGCAGAGCAGGGTCCGACTAGCAGAAAAAAAAAATCATCTTTTTGTTCTCTTACCCACAGCCTGAGCCAGAGTCGTTTCCCTCCCCTCCAGTGGACAGTCAGACAGAAGCAACTGAGCCAGAGAAGTCTGCCAGTGAAAAAGAGTCCACAGATGCCCAGGACAAAGCCTGCAATCCAAACCCAAAGGAACAGACCTCAGACCAGGCGAAGCCTAGCTCAGACAGTAGGAAAGAAGAACGGAAACATGGCTACAAAACTGCCTTTGTAAAGTCAGTGTAGGTGTGTGGGGAGCAGTTAGTTTTTGTAATCTCAGATTTTTACTTTTTGACTTTATTTGTTTAACTGTAGGCGATCACCCATCATTTTTACTGCGTAGAAATGGGTTCACTACACAAGCACTCATCAAGAATTAAGTCTGCAGGCTAAAACGTCAGCTTTTGGATCATGTTAAGATGGCAAATGGTCCAGTTTGTATTTTGTTTCAACATTAACACACTGCATTTGCCACAAATTGTGCTGGACGAAACAGGATTGCTTGCCATTCCGCATGATTGGTATACACATTGTAAATTTTATGATTTCTTGTTTACAAACCAATAAAAGGAAGTTGTAATGTTCGCTGTTCTTAACATTTTGCAATGCACATTTAGTTTGCTGCCCTCAAAAGAAAGAGATGGTTTCAATATGGGACTGCTTTTGCATTATGTGTCCTTTTAGATAAATAAAAGTTAACTGTTTGTTTTGTGAAGGAAGTGTAGATGATTTGGCCAAGATATATACATCTGAAGTCAGCATTAACATACAGTAAGTGCAAGGCAATTTATTTAGTCTTTTGTCACTGGTTTTTGAACATGACCAAGATTTTTGTACTAAAACTATTAATTGTTGATGGAGGGAACAGTTTGATTGGTAGCCAATGAATTGTGTCCAACTGTGAGAATGTAAACTGCCCAGACAATCTTTATGAATGAAATAGAGTACATAGAAAGTCACAAGAAATGCATTGAAGCCCTCTTTGCATACCATCTCTGGTGGGGTCATTAAATATTTTTTCCATGCATGTTAGGAAATTTTGGTTAACAAGAATATTTTTCTTGGAAACTGTGGGAATACATGAATATTCATGTACTAATGCTACAATAAGGACTTCTGTGTCGCTCAACTCACATATGTCCGTTATTATATAGTACCAAATGGAAGGTTTACCTAAAAATCAGAATTTCTTTTCTTAGAAATCTGTCTTCAAGTTTTTCTTTGCCCAATCTTGATGCTTCAACTTGTGAATCTTATTCAGTATTTATACTTATCAGTCTTCCTCACCTTGGCCATGTCTCTGAGCACTTAGCACCTGGAACACTTAAGGTAGGTTGCAGTTCGGGAATATGGTGGCACTGGAGGGTAATGAGTTCCTGGCTGCTTCACATTTAATTCTACTCAAATCTTTTTTCATGTTAATTTGCACCTTTTCTTCTCCATGTGCTTTTTGCACCCCAGTTGCCTATTTGCAACAAGTTTGATTGTCTAGTTGTCATGCCTCAAAAGTTTAGCTCTTAAATGTTTCATCCTTCTGAATGTCATTTTACAATTTTTGACTTTTCAGTGTCAGTTTAATCTTTGAAATTTTTTGGCCCATTTTGCCTGAGGTAATGAAGCTGCCTAATAATTATGCATACCTTAATATAGCGTGTTTATCTCCTTAGGCCACACCCTCCCTCAATACACAAATCCAATAAGCATTCAACTATATGCAGCTTGAAGTTGGAAAATATGCATAAAAATGATGATGCAGTCAAAATACTCAACTAATTGTGCACACAGTGTAGCTATATGCTTTTACAGAAGAATATTTTAAGAAGTGGGACGGTTTAATAATTTACCACAGGTTTGAGTTTGTCATAGTAGCATAGTGGACATCATTAAGTAAAGTTTAAGTGCGTAACGTATCTAGCCTACGTTTTACTAAAGCCGAGGAAACGCCTTTGACAATCAACGCGGCCGCATGCCTCGTAGCTGACACACAGCCTTTCCTCCTTTAACAGGATTACATACGTGAAGTCGACACTTGAAATCCAGCAAGAAGACAAAAGTAGGTAGCTATGACGCATTTTATGTTTTTGCATAAAGAAAACAAAAACAGATTAATGGATAATTTATCTTGGTAGAATTAGTTTTTACCAGTTTGCTGGACTAAACTGCAGTCACTTTCCAAACCCATGCGGGAACAGAAAGCTAACCAGTCAATCTTTGTCTGCTGCAGTGTAAGTAACGTTAGTGAAGTTGGTAGTAGGTTGTACAGTGAAGTGCAGCATTTTGAATACCTTAACCAAGCACCGACAAATCACGCTGCTGTTGTTGTGAACGCAATTTAAGGCTACATATGCACATTAGTGAAAATTTAAAACAAATGAAAAGAAACCGAAACGAGTAGGCATGTCTTTCTGAACTTGCTTGAGAGCTCTGATGCAACCTGTTTGTAGCTAAATGTGCTGTGTGTATATATGTTAAATTTTCTATATTAAGTACATGTTGGAATGAAATCAATAAGCTGACTTTGTTTATTGTAAATCTCAGCAAGCTGCATGCCTTGTCTGCATGTGACATTCAGGGTTGTAATCAGGTGAAATACGTGAGGTCCAGATTTTTTTAAGAGTTTATTTACGGTAATTCATACAAAAATGACACCTAAACACAACCAAAGTTATACACTACAGACACAAACTAATGATCTGAGGAAATGCATACAGACCTGTTGGCAAAAAATAGGCTGAATTAAAGCTAAATTTTGCTCTCTTCTTCTTGCTGTTCATCATGGTCTTTCTCTCCACTGCTTGGCTCACTAAAATGGCATTCAAGATATACAGACACACACACTATGATCAGGAAGTGCAAACAGGGAGTTCTTGGTATACTAATCTTCACAACATGCATTAGGCTATCTCAAGCCTACATCACAGGACTATAGGCCGATGCACATGTGCAGACAACATATTGGGCACTCTTGTTACTATATGACAACATAAAATAGGACAAGTTATTGCTGAATTCAGAGGATGATCTGGTTGATATTACAGTAATTTGACGTCAGCAGCTGTTACTATTATTATAGGAGCTACAAGCGCGGATCGGCACAGGACAGAGGAAACATAATTCAGCTTTTATCTCCTGAAATAATTTAAACGCTCATGACTGATCAGGAGCCCGGCTGTTTTACTCCAGACAGTTTCTCTGTATCGTTATAAACCTGGACTGGAATCTCTCGACGTGTGGAGAGATTTAAATTTGATGTTATGCTGCTGTGCCTCGTGCGTAAATGTGCACACATTTGCATGTGTTTCCCCAAGTGTGGACACTGATCGTGGAACAGGAAGTTGAAATGAGGGTTCCGACCGTATAATCAGCTGCGCCTGCATGGGCCTTAAAGCCTACAAACTAAATTGATCTTGTTATCAAAGACCGGATGAGGTTTGGAAAAAAATAGTAAATTGCACAACAGTCAGGAAATGGTGTGTAGGGGCGCGTGCGCTTTACCTCCATCATTGTCCTTGCACTCTCTTGCAGCCATGTGCCATCCCGCTGCTATGGTATATTATTTTCCTGGGCAGCCAAACAAAGATATAATTAATACTTTGTGAACAGGTGTCAACCCCACCACTCTCTTAAATAATCTGGATATAGAAGAGCATTTTGAGTTCAATCCGACCGTAGTGTTTTATTAAGTGTATATTGTCTTTAGCATTATAAAAGTGAATACTTTTCACTTTTATTTTAATCTTTCTGTCCTAATAGTTATTTAAGTTTTGAAAGATGCATTTCATACTAATCATCAAAGCCCTTTCTACTACTGTAGGCATCCATCCCATTTTTCCAGATGTAGAACTTTATAGTCCAATTCTGTGGATGCATGAGTTGAATTATGAATATTTACATGGTCAATTATGTTGTGATTTCTTTATAGACTTCTTAATAACACATCCCTGTAATGCTTATTGTAAATATTATAATTATTGTGTAAAAAAAGAAAACAGATTTTTCCTACATATTGAAATCCAAATCTAAATGTAGAGTACCAAGTTTCACCACATACAAAATATATCTTGTTTTTAGAAGAAGCAAAATAGGCAATGCCCTCAAAATGGATGCTGCTGAAGAGACTGAAAAGTATCCCGATAGGCTACAGTGGCCTGCCTCATCCTCCCTGTCCATGAAAAGTGATGTCTCCATGGAGGTTCATCATGATTTCAACAAAGAAGATGCAGACAGGTACATAAAGTCTTATTTACCTAATGTATTTTAATTGTTCAGATGTATTTAAAATGTCACTGTTTGCACTTTGGTCAACATTTAATGTTAAATGTTCTCTATAAGTAAAATGACTTGACTTGATATTAGCCATGTAGCTCTAGAGACTGAAAGCTGAGAGCTGCCTAGTGAGCTAAAAACAGAACAAAATCATTAACAATTTAAAACTAAACTGAAGAAATTTTTAGGAGATAATCAGTCATGAAGTCATGTGTAAGGATGGGGGTATATGGTGGAGGTGTGGGTGGTTAACATGTATGTGCTCAATTGTTTTACTGTTACTATGTTTAATGTTTGTTCTATACTGTATGTAATGTTAAAAGCCCTTCGGGACGGACACTGGAAATTAGCAGTAGCTATAAATGCTATGATGCTGTACATTGGAAAATTGTAGTACAATTCTCTATGTTTATGGCATCTGTCCCTATCAAATAAACTTTTTAAAAACAATGTCGGTCAGTCTGTCAAGAGTAAAATATATATAATGTCAATATGTTGACTGAAAAACATGTTTATGGTTCCAAAACAAATAATAATGATTTAAGTGATGTTGACTCTTAGTGTTGAGTGCTGTTATTTCTTTTTCTTTGCAGTTCAATTAATGTTCAAAAATCCAACTCCCCTTCCTCATCCTTTGTGTCCATGGAAGGTGACGTCCCCATGAAGGTTCGTCATGACTTTGCCAAGGAAGATCCTAAAAGGTACATACAGTCTGTTCTGTGTTTTTAGTTACGGTAGTGATGAGTCTCTAAGGACTGAAGCAGCCGACTGAATCAGTCAGCTGGTTCAGTCCTTAGAGCCAATCAATCAATCTCAAACTAAATTGGGCTTATTCTTTATCATTTTTTTCACTTTCAAAAAGAATACAAACAGGACTGCTGGAGCAGAGAGAGTAGTCCTTATTTGGTGCATATTTTAATTAGAATAATGAAACACTGTGCAAATGCTTTAAAACACAGTATCTGAGCCAGAATATATTTTTATTATTTTTTTAGTAAAATAAAAAAACATATAGGAGCAACCTGTCAGGAACAGTTAACACCCATTCAGTTACAACTTCTCACTTTTGAGTTTCCTGTAACCTAACCTTTGAGGAGCCATACTAGCTTTCCTTATCCTGTGTCAAAATGAGATGAAAGTCATCCTAACATCAGCAAAGACAACATGTTAGTATTGTATTCCATGTACTTACCTAACATAATTTGTACATTGTTGTATTTAAACTTTACATTGCTACAATAAAGAGCCATGGTCATTTTAATTCAAGCCACTTCAAGACAAAGGCAAATCATCATGCATATTAAGGAAGCACTCCTTATATTAAAATGCTGCATCAATAAATTGATGATCATGACATGATCAATCAATCGGTCACAATACTATATTAAAACTGGCTGAATTCCAACAGACTTTATTAATCTTAAAATTATTCTCTATATTTATCTCAAGGGACCAACTTGACTGTTCAGAATTGAAAGAGATGGATGGCAATGCCGTGTTTAAGGTAAGTTATGTCTCTAATGTCTGCACTGACGCCATAATGGCTAAAATGGCTAATGTCTTCTTCATGTGCATAAAGTAGTAGTCTTGGAGTGAACCTAACATGTAAAAGCTTCACTGATTCTACTTTGTCCATTGCAGTTGGTGGAGGAACACGCCAAGAACATTTTGCTGAGTGAACTAAAAAGATATAAAAGAATTCTCTTTCCACACCTATCGCAATCTTCTGAGAGTGACAAGCAGGATGAAGACTGTTTGACTGCTGAAGACAAAAAGCAAGACAACAGTGCCAGTGAGGGGGTTCTTAAGATCACACTACATGTCTTTAAGGATATGGGCCAAAGAGAGCTCGCTAACAAACTGGAGAAACGTAAGTACTAAGAATGGGAACAAGTACACTGATTTTGTGGTACTATCCTATTTTATGTATGTATATACCCAATTTCAAGGCAAATTTCAAGAATTTGAGTATTTGGTGTTTTTCCCAAAATGTTGATGACGAATTTGAAAAAAAAAAAGTTATATCATCTGAACCTTTTACTGCCAAATTAACATCTGAGGCTACAAAATCGGTTTATGCACTGGAATTAAGGCACTATAATTATATTCTTGTTTTGTCTTTTGTGTACAACTAGACATTTATGGTGAGCTTGATGTCTGCCAGCGCAAACTCAGACACAAACTGAAAAAGTTTGAATACATTTATGAGGGAGTTGCACAGCATGGGAACCAGACACTTCTTAACAAGGTGTACACGGAGCTCTACATCACAGAGGGAGTCAGTGGAAGTGTTAATAAAGAACATGAGATCAGGCAGATTGAGGCTGCAACCAGAAGGAGAGCAACAGAAGATAAACCGATCAAATGTAAAGACATCTTCAAGCCCCTACTCGGCCAAGACAGATTCATCAGAACCGTGCTGACTAAAGGAATTTCTGGCATTGGAAAGACCATCTCTGTACAGAAGTTCAATCTGGAATGGGCAGAGGGACGAGTTAACCAGGATATCCAACTTCTAATGAATCTTCCGTTTCGGGAGCTGAATCTGATGAAGGGGAGACGCTACACACTGAGGCAGCTCCTTCATCATTTTCTTGCAGAGGCAAAAGAATCAGGAATTTCAAATTTCGACAAATACAAGCTTGTGCTGATATTTGATGGGTTGGATGAGTGCCGTCTCCCCCTGGACTTCGACCACAACGAGCCCTGCTGCAGTGCCTCGGAGCCTGCTTCAGTGGATGTACTGCTGACAAATCTCATAAAGGGGAACCTGTTACCCTCTGCACACCTCTGGATCACCTCCAGGCCTGCAGCTGCAGATCGCATTCCAGTTTGTCTTGTTGACCGTGTGACAGAGATACGAGGGTTTAACAATCCCCAGAAGGAAGAGTACTTCAGGAAAAAAATCTCTGATGAAAACATGGCCAACAGAGTCATCTCACATGTGAAGTCAATTAGGAGCCTCCATATCATGTGTCACATACCAGTCTTCAGCTGGATATCTGCCACCGTTTTGCAGAGGATTTTAGAAGAAACTGAAAGGAAGATACCAGAGGAGGATGTGGGCAGAGGAGAAATGCCAAAGACTCTGACACAAATGTACACACACTTTCTGGTATACAACTCCTTGATCACAACTCAGAAGTATTCAGCGGGACAAGAGGCATCAGAAACACAGTCTCAGGACAAAATTGACAAAGAGATGATATTGAAGCTTGGAAAATTGGCCTTTGAGCACCTGATGAAAGGCAACATGATCTTCTATGAGAATGAATTGAATGAGTACAATATCAACGTTAATGATGCTGCAATATATTCAGGACTGTTCACACAGATCTCAGAGAACGACTTCGGATATCATCTGGAGAGGGTCTATTGCTTTGTGCATCTCAGCATACAGGAGTTTTTTGCTGCAATGTACATTTTCCACACGTTTGTCTGCTTTAATCAGAACTTGCTAGAACCACAAGAAACCACCACAGTCCAGGAGGCTCCTGGGGATATAACCAACCTTCTCAAGAGTGCAGTGGATAAGGCCTTGCAGAGTGACAACGGACACCTAGATCTTTTTCTTCGTTTCCTTCTGGGCCTCTTGCAGACATCCAATCAGACTATGTTGAAGAGTGTTCTGACCACAATGAGAAGCAGTTCACCAAGAAATGAGGAAATTGTTGAATACATCAAGGAGAAGATCAGGCAAAATCCCTCCCCAGAAAGATGCATCAATCTCTTCCATTGCCTCAGCGAGCTGAATGATGAGTCTCTTTTGGAGGAAATCCAAAACTACCTGAGTGCTGGTAGTTTGTCAGAGACCAAATTGTCACCTTCACAGTGGTCTGCTCTGGTCTTTGTGTTGCTGACCTCAAAGAAGGAGTTGGATGAGTTTGACCTGAGAAAATATTCAAGATCTGAGGAGGGTCTTCTGAGGCTGTTACCAGTAATCAAAGAATCCAAAGTTGCCTTGTGAGTAAAGAAAAACGTTATCCTCTGCACCTATCATCATAATCACTATATGTAATGCAATAGTTTTTTTGTTTTAACTTTTTAAAACACTCTACTGTAAGTTGTTTTTAAACTCACGGGTAACAAAATTTGATTTGATAGTTTATTCAGATCTGAAGTGAAATCGTACAATGGCTGATTATAAAGGTGGTATGTGGTAGCATATGAAAATATCAATACATTTGTCAGATGTTTTGTTTTTTTAAATGCAAGACCACATTTCCTGCTTCTTTTTGGTTTCTCTTTCACTTTCCTGTAAAATAGTCCACGTAAGCTCCATTATTAATTTGTTCTCCATTTATGTGGAGTCTGCAGATCTTGTGATTGTCTTATTCCTTTTATGCTATGTCTCAAAGTTAAACAATCAGCAAATGTATAATTACACTGTTTTTCATTTTGAAGGCTTAAAGAATGCAACCTCACAGAGAAATGCTGTGAAGCGCTTGGAGCAGTCCTAAGCAATTCATGTCTGAAAGAGCTCGACCTGAGTGATAATGATCTGCAAGATTCAGGAGTAAAACTGCTGTCTGCTGGTCTTGCAAGTCCAACATGTCATCTGGAAAAATTGAGGTTTGTGAAGAAGTGCTAAAGCAGGCTATCTATAACAATCAATTAAAAAATACATCTGAAACGGATGAGCTGAGCACATGTCCAGTTCTAATCTAGTTTTGGTGAATAGGATTTTGTATTGCATTGTATTTGTTTTACTGTTCAATTTCAGAATGCCATTCTGTGGAATCACAGAGATTGGCTGTGACTATTTGGTGAGGGCTCTGAGGTCCAATCCCGATCACCTGAAGGAACTGGATCTGAATTACAATCATCCAGGGAAACTGGGGATGCAGCTGATGTCCGGTGTACAAAAGGATATTGAACACCTCACTGTCAGGTATAACTCGGAGTCAAATATCAGCTGTTGTTTTGTTTTATTTTTGTTTAATAAACTAATTTTGCAGAGGTTTTAAATTTCAAATGTCATCTCTTTGATTTTTCCTAGCTTAAATGGCAATGCGGAATGCTACTTAAAATCAGCTCTGAAGAAATGTAAGTTGTTGGGTTTTTGTTTTGTTTTCTACCAACAAATCAATTACAGCCGGAGTATCTGACCTGAATATGTAATGTGGGCAAAACTGAAAATGTCATGGAAAATATTTATGGTTAGATTACTTCCTTTTTGTGTTTCATCAGATGCATGTCGACTTACTATGGAGCTGAATAGTGCCCATTCACACCTGTCTTTTTCTGAAGACAACAAAAAAATGACGCGCATGGAAACCGCACAGCCATATCCTGATAACCCAGAGAGATTTACAGACTGGGGACAAGTACTTTGTAAAGAGGGTCTGTCTGCTCGTTGCTACTGGGAAGTAGAGTGGACTGGGGAATGGACAGGCGTTGGAGTGGCTTATAAAGGAATCAGCAGGAAAGCAAAAGGTAACGAGTCTGTCCTTGGCTATAATGATCAGTCCTGGAGTCTTCGCTACTGTAATGGCAAATACACCGCCTGGTACAATAGGGATGATGCACCCATATCTGTACCCTACTTCAAATCCAAAAGGGTTGGAGTGTTCTTAGACTGGTCAGCTGGAACTCTGTCCTTCTACGCTATATCGTCAAACACAATGACTCACCTGCATACGTACCACACTGAATTCTCTGAGCCACTGTATCCAGGCTTCAGGCTGGGATTTGCAGATTCTTCATTAATTTTGTGCCAGCCAGAATATCCTTAAATACTGTTAAATATTCAGTGTACATGTTCATAAAATATGTACATAGAATAAATCAAGGATGACATTGAAATTGGTATTTCAGATGGTCTTGATCTAACATGCTATTTCCATCTATATCAATAGAAAATTCCTATCAGTTACCTTAGTTGGAGCTTGCTCAGTTTAACTCTCTAAACTTTGTTTAAATGTTTTCAAGAAAAACAAGTGATTGGACTTTGTGATTTAGAATTTTTCATCAAACAGTGTTGATTGTAAACAAGTGTACATGCTTGTGTGTTGTAGCAGTTGGAATATCTTCCCCTTCGGAAAACTTTGTATGTCCTTTATCTGTACAGGATATGATAAATGACATAGGACAATATAAAGTTACAAAACTACAAATCAATGTTATGTAACCACATTCAAATAAACAATTAAATGTAAATGCACCTTCAAAGTTGATTTCATTAGATTATTCTGTCAAGTTTATTTTGTAGTTCAACTTGTGACAAAAGACTGTATGTTTTGTATGAGTTAACTATGAAAAACAGATGTTATGTATTTTTTTTAAACAAAAGTGACCTAACAATTTCAAAGAAACAGACACCAAATAATTAACTTTTTTTCTAATATTTATTTTCTGTAAGGACTTAATTTTTTTCATGTTAATTGCTTTTCATGTTAAATTGTAATGCATTTGAGTTGAATGGCAGGACCGTCATCATTGGGCAAAACAGTTTGAGAAACTGTACATTAGAAGTTGAACAAGCATGTCAAGCCAAATGTAATAAATAAACGATTCATGTCAAAATATTCATACTCCAATCTAAGCATGTTGGCACTGGCTTTCATTTTGCTCTTATTTTATTCACTAAAATACAAGCCAAACTGTAAAACAGGTAATTGCAGATAATAAAAAACAAGCATTCACTCATGTTAAAGTATTCTTACTTAATTGTGCAATGTAAGTGGTGAAGCAAGAAAACTTGATTCTATTTCAAAACTATGAATTAAAACTCTTTAAAAAAAAAACAAGTATCTTGTTCTCACTCGTAAATAAGAGATTTATTACAAGTGAATCAATTAGTTGGCAACTGTTGAAAACTGATCAAACCCACAACTAATCTCTACTAACTCAACTAAAGCTCTCAAATAATCTCTTCTGTTTTGTTGTGTTGGTCGTTCTTATGGGTCAGTGTTCTGCAGCAGCTTTGGCTGAGGAGAAGAAAACACAGTGAAAACATCAGTATTTCTTCTTGCTGTCAGAATATCGTAGGTGCAAACACATCTTTGAATTTGCTTTAGATGTGCTTATGCAAATTAAACACTTAGGTCTCCAGTAGACTATAAAAGGACAAACCGCTCCCATGAGAAAATGTCCCATTTAACAGGTCCATTTAGTTTTATGTAGGCTCAGATATTATTTGCAAATAATGTGTATTTAAAAGTGACAGTAAAACAAACTGAAAAAGTTATTTACATGTGTTTGATGCATGTGATCTAGACTATTTTGCAGTAGTAAAATACTATAAAAATTCAGAAGCAGAAAAAACATGAATATTATGACATGTCATTATTCCTGCAAAAGATCAATCAAGTGTACTTTGTTTGTTTTTTCAATTTACATAGAGAACACACACAACTCAAACCAAAACACCACTTGCATTTAGGCCACCACATTTCACCAAAGCAGCCCTTTACGATACCTGAGCCACACTGACCAAAACAACAGCCGAGAAGTAACCTGATGCTCTTTGGCTAGAATATCACCCAAAACAAAGAAACCAGGACTGCACACTGATTTGTTTCAGGAACTTGGTACAAACAGGTAAGGAATTCCAAAATAAAAGCACAAAATGTTCAGTGAAAGGAATAATATGTTTTCAAGTAGAGAAGTTAGTCAGCATTTTTGTTCTCACAGATGAATTAATTTTTTCTGTTTAAAACTCAAGATTATGGATGTGACCAAATTGAAATTTTTATTTTAGGTTTACTTGGGACACAAAAAACATAATTTACATCACTAACTAAGATTTTAAAAAGGGGAAAAAAATCGGTTTGAGTCCCTTTTTGTCACAAATCTGTGCACATTCCTGACCAAACGGCATATAAATAAGACATACAACATAATGAATACAATGAATTCACACAACCCAAAAGGGAAATGGCAGGTATACCTGAACCAGACATGTTCACCGATTCTCCAGCCACTCAGTCTCTGTACACCAGGGACAACGACAAATCACATGTCTGTCTGAGATAGTAATCTAAGATGATTCCTGCTAAATTTACACCACAGTGGCATGTGAATACTTTGTTAAATAAGAATGTATTTTGACTACAGATTTCTTATGACAACAGTAGGTTTGTTTCTAGATTCACTGCGAATATTTTTGTACTTCTATCTTTGTGAGAACTGACTTGAGTTTTACAGGACAGTTCTACAAAATGGACACAGAGTTTGGGATTATTAATATTGGAGTATAAGGGCTTAGAGAAAGCATGTGCAATAGCTGTGGTTATTGCTTAGTTTAAGGGCCAAGGGATGTAAGTAACACTAACCTGCGACCAGTTTGCTCTTGCGTGAGGCCTCAGAGGCCAGAGCATGGGACACACTCATGATCCTCTCCTGCTGCTGTAAAGCTGAGTCCAGCTCACTGAAGTCCAGTGATGCAGACGGATGGATGTTCTGAACACTGTTGGAAGGACACAAACACTCAGAACTATTAACCAGTGAATAGCTCACTGACTAGTCTTAAACTAAGAACTGCCCCTGGTAGGCCTGACATACACACCAACAGTTTGAGTGTGCTTATTCAGAAAAGCATGTTGTAGGTAAATGGTACATTTGCTTCATATTCAGTGTGCTAAATAAAGACTATAGTGGTAATTTGATTACCACAATGGTAATTTTTATTACTCCAGAATGATTGATGTTATAAAATGATTTTTATGTATTACTATTCACATGGCAAAAATTGTGTCACTCACTGTATGTATCATTTAACTCCAAAAATACTCTCTTGGAAAACACCAAAAACAAAAACTGTACCAATCCAACTCCAGTGTAATTATGTGAGGGCTGACTACCTGGATTTGGCCAGGAGGTTCTTGATGCGTTCGGCCCGGCGAGAGCGTTCTTCCAACTCCTTTGGATTCAGTGGCTCCTCAGAGTCTGACTCTACGTAGCGCTCTGGGATGGGAACTTTCTGTGGTTTGGACAGCTGCATGTTGGATAGACAGGTAGTCAGTCAGTGTATTGGATGCTACAATAAACTAGTGGTTTCTTGTTTTCTCCAGTGTTTCCATTCCAGTGGAGGTATACAACAGCTATTAAATGATTTGCTTGGTGATATGTAGTACCCTTTTCCATAATGATAGTAAAGAATTGCCACTCAGGTGTAATTGCTTTGTTGAACTGTAAAGTGCAGATTTAACCCGATGGATCAGAACAGTTGAGCTGTAAGAGGTTTTGTATCTTTTGTGTCTGAACAACTGTCTCTATCTGCCCTGACACTTGTATTTTTCCTGACTGAGAAAGAGGCCAAGCAGATGACTCTCTACCTCTCTGCTGATATCCAGGTCATAATCGAAGGGCTCCACATCCACCTCTCGTACATGTGTGGCCGTTGCTGTCACCCACTCATTTGATTGAATCCTCCCTCTCTCTTTCACTTGATTCCAGCCTTCGTCGCTCTGCCCCTCTGCCCCAAGTCGCTCCTCCTGCCAGTCAAACACCTAGAAACAGCAGGAGTCAGGATTAGACAGCTAGCCTGGTGACTGTGAAAAACACATTTGCAAGTATCTTTTTTTAGATGTGTCTATAAGTAAAGTTAAAGTAAGTAATAATTACATTAATCTCATTGGTCATGTTTGAAAGATTTTAGAGCTTTTATATTAATAGAAAATTATTTTGAACCATTGATAGTATTGATTAGGTCATTATCTAGCAGGTATCCAGGTCAGATTTCCCTGGATACCTGCTAGATCATTTATAGTACCAAGTTTTGCAATACGAATTTTCCTTGGAACGGAAACTATTTGTTCATTCATCTTTTATTCAACTGACATTAAATTAATTTGTAGCAATTTTGATGATTAAGTTATTATTTTAGTAAAAATGTCCTGGTTCGGCTTCTCAAATTTGAATATTTTGTGGTTTTCCCAGTCTTCTATGATAGTAAATTGATCATCTTTTGGTTTTGGTCTGGTGATCAGACAAAACAAGCAATTTGAAGAAGTCATTTTGGGCATTTTCATTATTTATTTTCACACAACTGTTAGAAGAAAAGATTGAGAAAATGATCTGCAGATATATCGATAATTAAAATGATCGTTGACATAGTTGCAGCCCTAGTATTTTTATTGATCATTGAAGGTCAATAAAAAAATGCTAACAACATGTTTATACTCTTCAGTAAAGTGAAAGAAAATGCAAACCCACAAGGGGCAGTGGCAGGAAGGGCAATGGAGGGTAGTGACAGTCTCTTTGTGAGTTAAAGCAGTTAGATTTATAGGAAAATGTGAAAACTAGCATTGACAACTGTGGTAAAATGAAGTGTCATCTCCGCCACTAGTTTAGTAATTAATGTATAAAAATGCCTAACACAGAAATGCCAAAGACTCTCTGGTTAAATATATAATGTCTCTGCAGTGAAGTGTGCCTCAGGTAGAGGGAGACAAACACTAAAGTCAAAGGAAGACAAATGTGAATTGACCATTTCTGTGCAACAAGGAATAATTATAGCAAGAAGTTCATCCAGGGACTTGAAAGGATGATGTTTAGTATCATTACCACAGAGAAGACTCAGGCAGATGATTAGTCTGTGTTTCACATCCTTCTCTCTTATGTACAAAAGCACATTTGTATAAAAATACTGTGACTCTTATTCTCTTATGTGTGTGTGTGGTGAGGGGTACTTGTGAGTAATCATCCAAGGAGTGTCAAAGCCATGCATGCATTCTTCCCACTCCAGTAGCTTGCAGCAGGGTCTGATCTGTTGAAGTGCTTTGAGAAACACTGCATCCCATGCCTTGTTGTGCTCAGGAGAATCAGTCTCACACAAAAGGATAGAGAGAAAGAAAACCATGCAGACACAGATTCATCAAACCCCCGGCAGATTAGGAAGAACACAGCCAAGAGGAGGTTCAGAAGCAAGAAACTCTTTATTGTCGAGTGCAAATCTCTACATGATAGAAAAGAAAAGGAAAAGAGCTTTGTGTTGCTTCTGAATTACACAGAATTAGGTTGTGATTAGCAGTTCACTTTTCTAAGTTCTTTACTATATTTCTACTCCTCAATTGAGCAACCTCCTGTAACTATTTTCACTTTGATCTGATATACTGTACGTAGCTGTTGAAGGATAAAAGCAATATGGCAGAAAAACTTTCAAGATTATTACTTGTCGGGAAAAACAAGGAGTGGACAACAGCGCCGTGAAGAACCAAAAGTATTTTTAAAATGATCTTCTAACATGTACTGCTGTAAAGACTATTTAATTTGTCTGTCAACAAAAACTTAATGAACGGTTTTAATTATCTATTAGTTTAAGGACACATGTCAAGCAGAAACTGATTAAAGTTTTCAGTTTCATTATTGTAAATACAGTATCTCTGGGTTTTGAACTGATAAAAAAAATTATTTAAAGATCTCACCTTGGTATCTGAGAAATTGTTAGATATTTACGATTTTCAGCGATATTGTTGGCAAAATGATCAAACAATGACCACCCTAAATCTGTTTAACACAAATTGTCAAATATTGCCACTGTCCTGTCGCTTTCTTACTTTCAATATAGATATCCCATGACACAGTTGTCTGCTCCTTGTTCATGCTTTATTTTTTTATTGCATTTCAGCCCAGTTGCTTGACCCTGTTCTGTGCATTTATGATGCATAAAACAGCACAGCATAGGCCACTTAAGTACTCAGATATGAGTACAGATTCTCTTCCCAACTTTAATTGTGGCAATGTAATTACCAACCACTGTCAAACGATAAAAATAAACTTGTAGTCTGTACAAGAAAAGGCTGTATTAATGAAGATGTTAATTCAAATATAAAATGGTATAAACGTGTTATGGTGGTGGAGTAGACAAAATAAAATATGCTCTGGCATTTATGGTTATATGCACTAAAAGAGGTGAAAAGTAGCAGAGTATTACAGACTATATATTGCTCACTGTTACAGGGAAACTTGATTTCAAGGGTTTATGGGAATTATAGTCTGATTACAGGCAGATCTCACAGCAGTCTGGTTATACGTGCGTGTTAGGCTGTAATCATAATACCAATCTGGTTGTTATGTGTCATCTTATCTTAATGGAAGACTTTGACATTTTACCGTATTACTTTCTTCACCCAGGCATGTTAGCATTGTTAGCATTCCTTACTGAAACTGAGGGGAACCAAGAGGTAAGTTAGATTTAGTGTCAAATGTCAAAGTATTCCTTTAGGGGTTAAAACCAGCGGTGTCCCAACATCTTCCTGACTGAATTCTGCTATTACACAGAATAGCAACCTTAAAGCTAGCTCTTGCATCGTTTCAATGATTCTGAGGTGGAGACGAATACTTTAAACAAACCATGATTAATTCAAATGTTGATTAAGGAGGTAAATTTGGGACAAAGGCAAAAAGATCGTCAGCAAAACAAGGCACTTGGATTTCATTTGAAGAAAATAAAGTAGGGAGGTGTGATCATGATTTGGGCCACTAGCATTGCCTCATTCTTCATTTCATCAACCTGAATACTTGTTTTTTCTTTTTCCAGCATTTTCCCCAACCCTCTATATGTTCTATATACCAAATCTCTACAAAATATAACTGTACAACTGTATACTGAAAATATCACTCAGTAAATAAATAAAAGTGTACAAGTACACGGTATGTAGATGTACATAAATGGGCTCTACTTTCTGGTGATAAAAACAGAGAAAGGAAGGCAGGGTAATGCCTCCCATTCCCTCCTTTTCTCAATGGATTTACATTCACAATTGTGTCAGTGAGGTCCCATCAGGGCGCAGTGGTAACAAGGGGTTAATGTGACCCCTGAACCTTTAAAAAATAAAATTAACAGGGAGTGACACTGTCCAAGTCCAGAACTAGCCAAGCATTACTCACAACTCTCTGTGCTCATTTTTTCTCCCATTGTTCTTAAAGCATTAACCAAGCTAGCCAGCCATTGTCAGTCCTGCCCTTCAGCTTGTTAGTGCTTACGGCTTACGTCAACAACCACTGGTTACACAAGCCAGATAGTGCTAGCGTGTTAGCATTCCTGCTAGGTTATTATGTGGCTGGGGGCTGGAGGGTGGCATAGCAGCAGTGGTGGTGAAGGTGGTGCTCCCTGTGTCTGCTGCTGCTGCGCATGGGTGGGGGGTAACGTACGGAGACCGAAGGATCGGAGGTGCTAGAGGGCAGCCTGGAGGAGGAGGCAGAGCGCTGGGTGGTGACAGTGGAGGTGGACATGCCCATGGAGGAGCGCTCGCCCTGGCTGAGGTTCCTCTTGCGCTCACGAACAAGTGCCTTCTGGTGGCGCTTCATCCGCTCCAGCTGCTCCTCTGCAGTCATTCGCCCTCGAGACTGGCTGTTTTGGAGCTGCAGGGCTTCTGTAGGCGATGACAAACGCTCCAAGGCACTCTTAGGTCTCTCCTGTGAGATAGGGAGAAAAGATACAGGGAGAATTGTAACAAGGATGGGATGGTTGGTTAGTGCGGGCAGAAAGAGCTCAGAAGCACAGAACAAGAATGTAAAGAAATAGATATATAGTAGCTTATGAGAAAATGAAAAGCAGGCAGAAAGTAAGAAAGAAAGGAGGATGAAAGTTGGAGGAATATGGACAGTGAAATAGTGTAGTGGAAGACAAGTGTAAACAAAATGATACAGTAATAATGAAAGTTACAGTTTTAAACACCATACAGTAACACTAAAAATGTTCCATATTTGCCTGGATTCAAATACAAAGACTATCTGCCGCTATCACAGAAAGTCTGCAACCTACAATTCAAATGCTATCTTTACCTAGTAATTGAATTGCATATATTAAATATATATATTTCTGTATTGTCTATGAATAGATGACTCATACACAAATCTAATCACAGCAAAACCTAAATTGTATGATCAGGTATTGTGTATAACACATGAGGAAGTTGTCCTTAGGGCTGCATGTTAGTCAGAATCTTTCAGTATAGTCAAGCCTCACACTGAAACCCAAAACTATTACATGAGATTAAAACCCAGTTTCTAACAAAACCTGGCCTTAACATAGAGATAATTTCTTTAGCTGATCAAAGGTATGTACAGATACCTCCACCCCTGATATCTTGACTCACCCTGGCTGCAGAGATCCCGGGGCCTCTCCTTAGGGTGACGTAGGAGGAGATAGAGTTGGACTGGTTCTGTCGAGATAAGGAGCCTGGCAGACCTAATCGTTAAGAATGGGCACAGTTTGGTTTAGAGTAATGAAAACACAGTGACAGAATGTAAAAATCTTATAAAAGGGCTATAAATAGATAAATAAAAGACAAATAGAGACTAAGAACTTTAGGTGAAACAAAAAACACCTGCTCACTATTCTGTATATGAAGTGAATTATTATGCAATGTCTACACTGGAAAAATAAATGCCTCGAAATATTGAAAATATTTACAAAATTAGATACTTCATTTTATCAAAGAATGTTTCGGGATTTAGAAGAATTTTTATAACTTTGAAGATGGTGGTCTATCTCTTTGAAACATTAGGCTCCTTGTGGTTAAAAATTAATTTACAGAAGGATAGTTTATTAGCAAGATAAGTACAACATTTTTCATGTTTTAACTGATGAATCCTCTAGTCTGAGGAGATTGGATTTCTAATGAAAGAAAATCTCTCTTGCTGAACATAAATACACTTGTCAATGCTTATTCAAAGCTTTACTGAATTCAATTCAAGCTTGCTTAGTACATTTTTCTCATACTTCTATCCTTTACACCAAAACAAAGTTTGTTTCCAGAAAGGAAAACACTCATTGATCTACTGTACCTCTTTTAAGTATATACAAAAATTCACTAAAATAGGATTATAGTTGGATGCATACCACCCTAAATAATGGTCTGATTAAAGATCTGTATTTTCTGTTAATTGTATATATTTTACATTCTTCTCTTCAGATACCTTTGCTCTGGAAATAATGGTAGTCAACGTCAGACCCGGTGCTATGGTAGCTAACTCCTGGCAGCTCTGGTTCACTCAGGTATGACCGCAAGTCAGTCTGAAACCAGAAATGGTTGAACAGAAAGACAGTATGTAGGTGTCTATTTGTGCTTTTTGAATTAAACAACAATTTGCAGAACATAATGTCGCAATTTGAAATTAAATATTAAAATGACCAAAAATTCCCAAGGCTTCATTTCAATATAGACAATAGTAGGGAGATGGATTTTTTTTTTTTAGGTACTGAATGACAGCATACCTTACAGTCTCCATTGACAACATACTGGCCGCTCTCCCTGTCCCTCTTCCTCTCATCTGATTGCCGTTTCAGCCCACGCACCGATGTGTGGCGGATGACTGAGGCCTCTTTGGGGAGAGGCGGCACCACAGGGGGTGTCTCCTCGTAGTCATAGAGGCGAGGAAGTGGTGGCCTGGGCGGGGCGGTGTCCTCTGCCTGGCAGAAAAGGATTTTGTATTTTAGTACCATAAGTACTGCTGTATTGCTGATTACCTTTTTTTGGTGAGCGATTCTCTTAAACACTAAGAGAGACTAAATCCAGCAATAATTCCTGAAATTTGATATGAAACCAACTCTGCCTTGCAGTATTTCAAAGCGGATGGATGACACTCACCCACTTTGGCACGGTGCTGTGAGGCAAAGTGTGGGAGAAGATGCTGGGGATGGAGCTGCGAGGAGGAGGCTGGACCTCTGTGCTATGAGAAGGCACTGCCGGGTCTGATACCGAAGGCACTAATTTCCTCTCTGGTGGGGCGTGTGAACACACAGAGGAATCGAGGTTTAGCTTTTAAATGTAAGCAGGTTTGAAATGGATTTACAGTCAGGAACGGGGGAAATTTCGGACCACATTTACACAGAGAAGAGCAGAAAAACAGACATGTTGTCACAGATTTCAATGAATGCAGCCACAAGCTGCATAATTGCCATTTTCACTCATTAAATCTGATCTTTATTTATAAAGATTTCTAAACTAAGATTAAATCAATTATTAGTGGAACCACAGAGAATACATTACTCTACAACACTTAACTGATTATATTGTAATATGTTCACAAAACCACATCTTAAGAATCTCTAGTGTATTTTGACAATAACAACTGCTGGGTTGCTATGGTTACTAACCTGGATTCTGGACAGAGTCAATGGTGATCTTGTAGTTGGCTTTGCTGGCACTCAGCCCCGCCATGACGTCCTCAATCCTCCACAGCTCGCGCTTCATCTCAGCTTTCTCTGGCTACAGTTTGACACATGGATGCAAACACACATACACATCTGACCCCATTCATATAATATTTGTAGCTTTCAATTCTGGTTTGCTTCAAATTGGTTAAATCAGTGAAGATGTAAGAACTGAGGAATGACTTGTTAGATATTTTTATAAAAAAAAGGGAGAAATACAGTATGTATGATTTAAAATTTTCTGGAAGACCTAAGGACAAATTAATAACACGGTACTGTACTGTACTGACTATAAAACCCAGCCTATAAGAAAAACTAGATGCTTTAACTAGGAAACCAGGGCTGGCAGTTTGGAGGTGAACCTGCTGTGAGCTGCAGAACCAGGTCTCACCTGAAGGGTGGCGCTGTGGTTCATGTGTGCTTGCAGCGCCGTCCTCAGCTGCTCCACTGATCTCTCCAGCCTGCTGTACTCCCCCCAGGCCTGTGCCATCTCCTGCATCTCACACACACACACACACACACACACACACACACAGTCTTGAGTTACATACACAGTAGAGGCTTAAGGTACACAGTTTGGAAAATACATGTGTACAAACTGATGTGTCAGATCTTTACATGTATACACAAACTTAATCACAGGCATCAGTGCAGATATGCACACACACTCTAAAAAAAAAAAAGACAATACACACACACACACACACACACACACACACACACACACAGACATGCATACCGTGGAGAGGCGTGATATTTGGGCCCTGATGGTGACCAGATCTTCCTGCAGCAGTCTCTGCTGATAGGTGATCTTGTGGGCGTGGGCCGGCTGATCCTGGTACTGCTCCATCTGCTGGTGGGACAGATCTAGTACACTCTCCAGCTTGTCCTGAAAGGGTGAGGAGTCATGCAGCATGAGATCAACCGCAGCAACTAAGGCCTATAATACGATTCAGCAGATAAAACTCATTCAAAAATGACTCGAAAGGGAAGCATGTTTCTACCCTCAATCAGGAGCCACAGCGAGCTCTCTATTTAACTTCCTCTTACTTACTTACCTTCTGAGCCGTATATGATCAGGCTTTCATTGCAGACCTTAGAGTATACATTTTGCATTGTTATTGTACTTTTTAGTGTGTTCAGCATCCCTTTAAGGACTGAAGTTAGTGCCTTCAGTTTGGGGTCTGTGTGTTTCTGGACAGGTCTGGTAAAAGTGACAGCCATACCTGCTTTTCCAGTCCACTTTTCGAGTCTGACAAATCACTATCTCCGCTTCTCCTTCATTAAAATTTCCTCTATGACTGTGAATGTTGAATCTATTCCACTTTAATTTCAAGAGACTGACTATGCTGCTAGCATCTCTTTGATAGCTGAATCACTGTCTGTTATCAAATTTCACTGAAGCCCAACTGACAGCAGCAAATTAAGCTCTGTCCTTGAATGCGGCACCATCATGTTTTCTTCTAATTTGTGCCAGTTGACTCATCAGACTGACTGAGGTCAGCTGGTAGAATGAGATGGTTTGATTGATTGAGAACCTACATAACTAGCAGAGTGTGTACCTTGTCCTCCTTCAGGGAGCTGATCCTTGCCTCCAGATCCTTGAGGATGTTGTCCTGCTCACACAACTGACTTAACTTCACCTGCATTGGAAGACACAGAGTTGAGTGGGGAGGAAGAGAGAAGGGGCTTTCTAGTAACTGTACACTTTTGCAGATAAAGCACTTCTCTAGGAGCAAAGTGTGTCTGTGTGTTGACCTCTGGTAATTAAGTGGCCAATTTACTTCGTTACAACTTCCCCCTGTCTCTGCAGTTGTAGATTAATTAGTATGTGCACAATAATGTGTGTCTCAGTGTATGTTTGTGAGTATGTATAGTGATGTTTGTACATGTGTTTATGTACATGTATACATATCTAATTTCAAATGTTTGAGTGCACGCATGCAGGTTTGTATTACTTAACATTCACGTAGCTCCCCTGGTCTTACTCGGGTGTAATTACTGTGAGTGAGCCCATTACACAAAGTGGGTGCGACCCACCTGACACTTTTAATTACCGTGTCAGGGAGGCTCTGAGCCTTGTTAATTAATCCCTGATTAAACTCTGCGAACTTCGAGGCAAAGGTTGGATCACTTTATCATCCTGTGGTAAAACAGCAATATTTGTGTAATAAGGTTGTGACTGAACAGCTTGATGTGAACAAAGTGCTTAGCCATATACATTTTACACTGAACACTAGTTTTTATTTTCCATCAAATACATTATTAATCCTGTTGTTGTCTCCACAGTGATGTTGTTGTTGGATCTAATCAAATATTCATCGCAGACAACGCTCTCATAAATTGTTTAAACAGCCGCATATGAAGCTTGTACTGAGAAACACTTTCATAGGAGAAATAAGACACTATAAAACCGCAGGGAATCGTTTGGATTATCAAACTGCAAGAGTAATTGTATTTACATATTAACACTGCACGCTGGTTGACCCTTGAAGCTAAGAGTGATAGTTTACAGAGTCCTCCCACACTTTTTCCACAACATCCATATTTTGTTTTGTCTTCATTACCCTGACTTTTCTCCCAGTCTGTGCCGCTCCCCTAAACAAACTTAAATTTT